>NC_056741.1:955291419-955358919 GCF_019279795.1 Protopterus annectens | reverse complement strand
GTCTACATGTCCTCCCTGCAGTTGAGAGATGTTTAAAGACATGCAGGTAGGTGTGTGTGTGAATGTGTGTGCCTTCTTTGAAGGTTGGGTGTTGGGCTGGCACCTTGGCACTGTAAAAATCCACTGCCAATCATTAGTGGACTGGAGTTCTCCTGTGGTGACTCCTAACTGGGAAAAGCTGAATGGCATTAGTATATATATATATATATATATATATATATATATATATATATATATATTTATATATATAAAACAGCTGCACAACACATACAATTGGCTTTTTACATGTACCATATCCAATGTCACACTACAGTGGGGAAATGGCAAATTTCCTAAAACCCATTGTTAGGTCATGTCACTCAACAGCTGACACAACTGATATTTGATCATCTGTATGTGTGTTTTCACCAGTCAGTGAAAACAAACTATGATGAAACATAGGTAATCCAAATATCCATATATCTATCTATATCGATCTCTCTCTCTCTCTCTCTCTGTATATATATATATATATATATATATATATATATATATATATATATGTGTATATGTAAAATGTGTGTGTGTGTATGTGTATTTGTGTTTATCTGTGTGTTTATCTGAGGGTCTATATTACCTTATTAAATCATGAAATGAGCGAACACTCTTTCATCGATCCGATAAGGTTGGACCCCCAAAAAGAAAAGACATGGAACAGCAATTTTATTTCCCAGGGAAAAAAATCGCTGTTCCGCAAAAAAAAAAAAAAAAAAAATTAAAAACAAAATGAAATGAGGAGCTGTGCCCCCCACACCCCCCACTTAAATATACCAACTCTGAGATTGCACTACAATGGAGGAAATGGCAAAGTCCCAAAGACGGACCACTGATTTTTTCCCTGGGAAAAAAATCGATGGTCAGTGTCTTCATTCTTTAGGGGTTTTGACCTTGTCATATTGATGAAAGAGCGTTCGCTCTTTTCATCATTCGACAAGGTGATATAGACCCTTTATCTGAGGACAGAAGGACAGTTTAATGAATTTAGTGTATCCAATCAACCAGCATACTGAGGTGTGAGAAAACCTCAAAACTGGAATGCCCACCAGAAACCAGAACTACCATCTCAACAAATGCATTGACTGAAGATCCTCGCTGAACCTCATAACATGGATCTGTGACATAGAAACCTTAACCACTGAGTCACCATTCTGTTCACATAAATACCAAAAGGACAATGTTTGTGTGCAATATAATGTAATGTAATAGAACAGAACAGAATTCATACAAAATAAATGCAAACCATAAATAACTAAAGAAATACCAAGGAGAATGCATTCTACTATGATACCAGGATACATACTTCCACTTAAAGAAATGTGCTTCACATAAACCAAACCTGAAAAATAATTGCAAGCTGCCTTCTGCGCAAGCCTTGATTGTATCTAAGCTTTCTGCAACAGTATACAACTACCACAGAATGTCAGTCAGTCGGGACATTTTCTAATGCGCTGTGAAACTCCGGAAGAGTCATTATGAAGAATGGACTTCTATGGATGGAAAGAAGTTAGGGGATCCTTAGAGAGAAACCTGAAATTGAGAGATGTAGGCTTACCATATTAGCAAAGGCACTTAAAACAAGTTGGGAATATTACTTTTGAATTTTTACTCATTAGCTACATCCAACATTTTGATATTTTGCATCAAATGTAATAGTATGCAATATGACAGTTTCTTTGCTTTTGAATAGAATAATACATGATGATTTTCTTTCTGTTCCAGGGCTGAACCCCATACATATGATTTTTTGTGTTTTGCTGTTTTTTTCATACTTAATCCTGTCTTCTGTAACTTCTGCATTTAAAAATATACACTTAAAAGAAAAAAAAGTCAACAACTTTGTATCTGCAAAAAATGCTAAAAGAATTTTAAAGTTTATTACATGTCAAAGACACCTTGTCACTTTGCCAGCTAAAGTGTTAACTATCAAATAAAAGTGCAAACCGCCAGTCGTACCATGGAAATGTAACAGTACTGCTTCAGTGCACAAGGTCCTTCAGCACATTATAACACGCCCAATTTCTTTGACAGCACTGACACCTTCAAGAATAATATTACATACTCTGCAAAGGCTATAAAAATCTTTACATAAGAACAATCTCCCTCTCTTGTCAAATGTGACAGGGTGCCCATGATACATGATTTCAGCTGCAAAAGGACTACAGGAACATGCAAGAAAATGGATTGTTAAGGAAGCAACTCTTATGTCACTATATGCATACATATTTATATACAAGTATATATATATATATATATATATATATATATATATATATATATATATATATATACGCACACACACACACACACACACACAAACACACACACACACACACACACACACATATATATCTGTTTCTTTGAACTCAGCACTTGTTCAGAACTCGTTGTAAGCACTAAATAAACTGCAAATTACTACAGCACTCAGCTTTCCTCACTTGTCTAGTGGAAATCAGTTTTTAGTACTTAATAAATAAGCACCTATCCTGGCATGTCTAAGGGTCAGCTCCCAGTGATTTCTCCTGTCTACCTGATGAATCTGGGCATATTGGGGCAATGCAGCAATTGTCTCATGTACACAGACAACCCTCTCCTCCTACCACCCAGCACTACAACCTGTGAGAGATGCACTTATATAGCCAAACTGGACGCAAAGCTCTCTTCACCCAAGACTGGACTAGACAGTCAAGAGGAGAAGGTAAACATTTGCACCACACCACACTCATCACATAGTCCCTCAAAACCTACACCACCAAAACACACACATAGAAACACAAAACACACACCTACATTTGTGGAGGCTCTCAATAAAAATCTGCCCAAGCATCAGGGACCTCCAAAGCAGAAATGCCAGCAAGCTCCACCCCCCCCCAACACAACTCAAATGACACATAGCCCACAAACTCAGTGTGCTACTCAACCACAGCCCATAAGGCATAATGTACCCAGCACCCTAGTCATATGTGACTCTATAGTCAGGCACACTTATGTTCCACTCACCAGGCTAAACAAAGAGAAAGTTACTGTCAGCTGTCTGTCAGGTGCCAGGATCCACTACATAAAGCACCCACTCAGGTCACTCCACAACAAGTACAAATATGACACTGTCATTGTCCATGTTGGTGTGAATGACCTGAGATGTACCTCCCTGGACTACATGAAAAGAGACATGGAGGAGCTCTCTGATCTTGTAGCCCTGGCAGGTATGACCTTAGCCCTGAGTAGCATCCTGTCATCACCCAGAATGATACCACAGTACAAGGACAAAATGATTGACTTCAACAACTGGCTAAGCTTCTGGTGTCATTCTAAGGTGATCCAGTATTTGTCTGCCTGGGACGATATAATTGACAGACCATGATGCTTTGCCAGAGATGGCCTGTACCTGTCGCGCTTGGGATTCTGGATACTGGCTAAGGCTCTTGCCGCCCCTATAGTGCCTTTTTTAGGCAAGGTTCAAATGACAAATTCACCACTGTAACAGGTACAAGCAAGCAAAATCTGAGGGTAATGCTACTCAATGCTAGAAGTCTAAACCGCAAAATGCACTCACTCGAGGCACTCCTTAAAATGGAGAACATAGACATCTGTGCAGTGACAGAGACCTGGTTCAAAGCTCCAGAGAGCACCCCTGTGTTACCAGGCTATAATTCATACCACACCTTTCGGCCACCTAACCCAGAATGAAGCACTAAAGGTGGAGGCGTGTCCATATTCATTAAGGATATCAAAACCTCCAGGCTAGTTGCACAGCATAATGCATCAGAGATTACCCAAGTGCAACTAACTTTGGGCAAGACCGCATTCCAAATTGTAGCTTGCTAGAGACCCCCCCACCATGCCCCAGAATTCCCATTCCTCATTTCTTGATACACTGGAAAGTATTAGGGTACAACCCAACACCCTAATAATGGGCAATTTCAACTACCCCACCATTAACTGGGAAAACTACTCATGTACCAACTCTTTTTCTCAATGTTTTCTGGAATTCACAAATTCCAATGCCTTGGATCAACTTATTCACACCCCCACCAGGGGCAGCAATATCCTAGACCTGGTCATTACCAACATGGACAACTGGTGTTCCACACCAGAGGTCAATTCCTTGTTGGTCAGATCTGACCACAAGCTAATCACCCTAGACATCCACATCCCATCCCCACCCCCAGTTAGGGAAACCACCGTAAAAAAATTCTCCAAAGCCAACTTCACACTTCTTAAGACAGAAGTGGCAAACTTCATGACACCCATGCAGACGGACAATAGAGGTACGACTGATGAATCCTACACAAATGCACTTTATAAGCACTTACACAAGTGCATGGATCATGCTATCCCTAATAGAACCAAGATGCTATCCTCCAAAAAAAGGAAGACAATCTGGTGGTTCTCTGCCATAAACAAACTCTACAACAGAAGAAACTGTTGCAAAAAAAGAGCAAAAACCCATGACTGGACGAACTCCCTTGTCAACCTCAGTAAGAAGCTGAGATCCCTCATAAAATCCTCCAAAGCTAGTTACGAAAACAAAATTGTCACTGACTCTAAAGACAACCACAAAGCATTCTATAGCTATGTCAAGAATCTCAATGGCAACACTCAGATCTGCTCTGAGTTACAGCACAATGGCACTAAATATGCAGAACCAACTGATATTGCCAACATCCTGGCAGATAGGTTCAGTGCTAACTTTAGTCCCCCTCTCACCCACTAGAGGGTCAGTCTCTATACCGGAAGAATGCAAAGTTCCTATAATCACGGCTACACAGGTAAAAAACGCACTCTCCAAAGCCAAGAACACAGCATCTATGGGACCTGACAATATCCCAGGCTGCGTTCTACATGAACTACAGAATGAACCGGCACACTACCTAAGTACCATGTTCAATCATAGCCTCACCTCAGGCTTTGTGCCCACTTAATGGTGCACCATGACGGTTATCCCACTCCACAAAGGGGGAGCCAGGACGGACCCCGGGAACTACCACCCCATAAGCCTGACGAGCCTGGTCTGCAAGGCCATGGAACTCATAAGCAAAGAAATCGGTAATCTCCAAACTCTGGACCCTATCCAGCTCGGGTTTGTAAAAGGCAGATCATGTCTCCTAAACCTGATTGACTTCTTTGAAGCAGTCACCAAAGCCATAGATGAGGGTAAGGTAGTTCACACAGCTTATCTAGATCTCGCCAAGTCTTTTGACACCATCCCCCACTCTGGAATTATAGATAAGGTCACGAAACTAGGTATAAATCCCTATGTCACAAGAAGGGTTGCCAACTGGCTTATGGACAGAACCCACAATGTGAAAGTAGCAGACGCCAAATCCAACTTCAGACCAGTGACAAGTGGAGTACCACAGGGTTCAGTCCTGGGTCCTCTTCTGTTTGGTATCTACTTTTCTGAAATACAGGCTAACACAGAAGGTCTTTGGCTGACAAAGTTTGCAGATGACTGCAAACTAGGAGCCATAATCAAAACTCCTAACGATGTGGACATACTACAAAAGGACCTCACTGAGACAGATGCCTGGTGTCAAAGCCATGGCCTGAAGCTCAATGCCAAAAAGTGTATTGTCATCCCCTTTGGTAAAAACTCTGTACCCATGAACTACGACATAAGTGGTAGTCTACTTAACGCCCAAAGTGTGATAAGAGACCTTGGGACACAGGTGGACAGTAGTCTCTCATTTGATAATCACATCACCACAGTGATCAGGAAATCCTTCTACGTGACTCACCTCATCACAAAAGGTTTCTCATCCAGAAAAAAGGAGGTCATTGTTCCCCTCTACTCATCACTCATTAGACCCATTATAGAGTACAACGCCCCTTTTGGTATGTACCTCACAAGACATCTACAACAACTGGAAAGGCCACAGAAATACCTCACAAAGAGGATTACTGGCCTCAAACAGATGCCCTATGTAGACCGTCTCAAAAATCTCCAGCTTTACTCCATCGCATATCACCTACTCAGAGACGATCTCTGCCTGTCATACAAAGTTATGTCAAACCCAGAGCTGTTGGACATGCTCCACTTAAAGAAATCCAAATCCTTCTGAGCTACATGCTCTAGGGACCTAAATCTTGTCACCACAATAAACAGAACATGCTGGAGGGATAGATTCCTGTCCCTGAGACTTCCCATACTCTGGAACAGACTACCTATCTATGTCAAAAAGAGATCATTAGCACTCTTCAAGAAAAAGCTTCATGATTGGATGGTAAATAGGAAATTCACTCCAGAGATCACTTCTGTGGCTCTGCTCGGCAAGGGCACAGGAAAATAATTTCTTGGGTGGCGAAAGAAAGGTACCTTTTTGGCTAGGCTTATATAGGCCCTAGGGATAATAGCCTAGTACCTACTTATGAATCTATGAACATATATATATATATATATATATATATATATATATATATATATATATATATCTACAGACACACGCGCACACACACACACACACACACACACACACACACACACAAAATACATACCTACACGTATACACATATACATGTATATGTGTATCTCTCTCTGTCTCTCTCCCTCTGTATATATTTATATTATATCTAATATATATATATATATATATATATATATATATATATATATCAAATCCTCAGCACTTTGATGTTACACCAGATAAGCACAAGCAGGCACAATCTTCTCAGAATGATATATATATATATATATATATATATATATATATATATATATATATATATATATATATATATATATGGATCTACCCGACTACATCGACACGTCATAACACCGACAACGACTTCACCGACACCACATAATCGACAGTTCACAAACACGACACCTCATACACTCGACACATCATAACAACAAACAAAACAAATCCCCTGTCCAAAACCCACACACACAACACAAGCACACCAAAATCCTTACAAACCAACACTAACCCTTACATACACAACTATCTACAACCCTAACCGAAACCCTAACCCTAAGGTCCGTCACTATCGCACACTCACCTAACCCGCGCCCTAACCCTAACTCACTTAACCCGCCCCTAACCCAAATAATATCACTACTGCACCCTTACCTAACCCGCGCCCTAACCCACTTATCCCACCCCTATCCCTACAGACCGTCAACATCGCACACTTACCTTACTCGCACCCTTACCTAACCCGCGCCCTAACCCTAACTCACTTATCCCACCCCTATCCCTACAGACCGTCAACATCGCACACTTACCTTACTTGCACCCTAACGGCCATCACTACCGCATACTTACACATCCTTTCCCCATCTCAGTGCTCTCAGCGTCGGTGTTTTCCTCCGTCGGTCTTCTGCCTTGTCGATCTTCTGGCGTCGGTGAAGTCGTTGTCGGTGTTATGACGTGTCGATGTAGTCAGGTAGATCCATATATATATATATATATATATATATATATATATATATATGGGTCCACTATATAATCTCAATATTTTGAAATACCGAATTTCAAAATCTCGAGACTATATAGCCGAAAGCCCTAAATACCGAAAGACCAGAATCGCGAAATTCAAAATCCCGATGTATGGAGATATTGAAGTAGTGCTTCTGGTGTTGCGGTTTGTGGATGGATAGGTGGAATTCAGGTAAGTATCTATGTGTAAGTGTGTTTGTTATGAAATTTAGTGTGTGTTAGTGTGTGTTGTGACTGTGATGTGTGTGTGTGTGAGGAACTGTAAAATGTGTGGGTGTGAGTTTCCCTTGTGTGCCTGTTTGTGCAATCTCAGAGTTAGTTTATTTAAGTAGGGGGGGTGTGGGCGGTACAGACCCCCACATGGGGGGTGCAGGGGTCTTGCCCCCTGCTTATCTGTAGTGTAGAATAATATGTTTGATTGTTGAGGGAAGTTGCGTGTATGTGTATGTGTGTGCTGTATGTGTGTTGTACGTTCGGGATTTTGAATTTCGTGCTTCTGGTCTTTTGGCATTTAGGGCTTTCGGCTATATAGTCTGAAGATTTCGAAATTCGGTACTTCAAACTTTCGAGATTATGTGGTGAACCCATTTATATATATATATATATATATATATATATATATATATATATATATATTTTTTTTTTTTTTTTTAAATATTATATGTATAAGTATAGATAGATATGGATATATATAGATATATATTCCCACTCACCCTCATCCTCAACCGTGGGGCTTTAAGTATTGAAGACTTCAATGCTCTTACTTTTAGTCACTTTAAGTAAAATGACAAAATGCCAATAGACATGATTCTGTTTTCCTTAGTAAATTTTCAGTATTTTTTTTAATAAACAGGGTTAGTAATATATGTGGATTTATGTTTCCTGCTGATCCTTTTCTCCATCACCAATACTTCTTGAAAAAGTTAACTGACTTCCTGTCTGTAACAGGGCTTCACAACTAGTTAATGCCCTTGTTTTCAAGGTGATAAAACAAAGCTACTGCTTCCTGTTAAAAACAAAACTGTCTTACAGGATAACAATGATGACCTCAGAGTCTCGCAGGACATCAATTGCCCCCTTGTCTGACCATGTTTCAAAATTTCCTTGAAGAGACAGCCTTCTCTAGACTTGGATACGTTACATGGAACCACCAGCCTGCTGAGATCAAAAATCAGGAAAGTTTTCAAGGCTTTAAGAATGCAATGACAGAACACCTCCTTGCTAAGTTTGTCTACAGCTCCTATCATGATAATAATGAATTATTTCTTATATTTCAGTGGTGCTTCAGTTTATTCAAAGACATACTTGCATCCTATTGTTCTTTATGTATTATTCTAAGTTCTCATCTATTTAATCAAGTGTTATATCTCTGTATGAGCACTTTGTTGATTTCCATATACTGCTCCTGAGCCCATGTTGTGTCTGAAAATGGTAATTAAATGAAGTCACTCACCCATTTATCAAATAACAATAAATAAACAACAGCATGTAGTGTTAAATGGGGAATTAATGTCAGGGGCTTTGTAAGGCAATAGTGGTATGACCCAAAGTTTATAGCAGAAATGCATATCGTCACTATTGCTGAGCTGCATTTGTCAATGACTGTGGGTGAGGGGCCTTAAATGGCAAAAGTGGTATGAACCAAAGTTTGTAGCAGAGATGCAGATCTTCAGTGCGGCTGATCTACATTTGTCACTGACTATGATATTATTAGCACTCTGAGTGTTACTAAAGTAATATTGTCACTGACTATAATATTATTAGTTCTCTGGTGAGTGTTACTAAGTTAAATTAATATTGTCACTGACTGTGATATTATTAGTACTCTTGAGTGTTACTAAGTTCAAGTAATATTGTCACTCGCCGCTATGATATTATTAGTACTCATAGTGTTACTAAGTTAAAGTAATATTGTGACTGACTGATATTATTAGTACTCTGAGTGTTACTAAGTTAAAGTAATATTGTCAGTGACTATGATATTATTAGTACTCTAAGTTAAAGTAATATTGTTAGTGACTATGATATTATTAGTACTCTGAGTGTTACTAAGTTAAAGTAATATTGTCATTGGCTATGATATTATTAGTACTCTGAGTGTTACTAAGTTAAAGTAATATTGTCAGTGACTATGATATCATTAGTACTCTGAGTGTTACTAAGTTAAAGTAATATTGTCACTGACTATGATATTATTAGTACTCTGAGTGTTACTAAGTTAAAGTAATATTGTCACTGACAGGACTAAGGTACACCACAGCTGCAAACCTCTCAACTGTACAGATTTTCGCAGAATGTCCAGATTTTTGCTTCATATTTTTGGTCCATTTTTCATAAAAGTGTGGTTTTCTGGCAAATTAGTGGTAAATCATTAAAGACTGAAGTTATAAAATAATGACAGACATTTGAGTTTCAGAATTCATACCCTTCAAACAATTCATGCTAATACAAAATCTGTTATTCTGTCAACTTTCCAAGTTTGTAAGAGCAATATGTAAAAATTGTCCCTATTTTTGGGCCTTTGCCCCACTTTTATTTATGGCTTTGTCCAGATTTCTTGCTCTAAGAGGTTGAGAGGTATAACCACAGGATGTAGTATTTGCTGAGAACTGGAGTGCCACTGCAAGTTGCACTCTACTAGAATGGAAACGGAAGGAATAACATAATGGTCATGGTCAGAAACACTTAAAATTTATAGTCAGTACTTAGACTGAATGATAGTGGACTTAGCATTTTATATTAATCAAGAGGCAATTTTTTTCCTAAAATTATTAGGCTTATTTCATATTTACAGGCTAACTTTATAGAAGTCATTCCAAAGTAACCATAGGTGAGCTTTCCCAATAGATTTCAGTTAAAACCTATGTGAAACTCTTATCATTTACTTAGCAGACCCCATGGGAGTACAGAGAGGAACACTGTATCGCAGTATATGCACTTGAAACCAAGAAATCTTCAAGCTTGGAATGTAAAACTAAATGCAAAATCTTGCCTACCTCATTGTTTCTTTCCTTATCTTACTACATTGTGCTGGCTAAAAACTGTTAAATGGCTAGAAGTTGTTTTGTTCCTTGACTTGTAATTCACATCGTGACATACTAGGTAATCACCTCAATACTTCTACTGGGATAAAAGTCTGGTTTAGTAGTTCAGATAGGTAAAGAGAATACTAACATTTCAAATCTCATAAGCAACCAGCTAATCAAGTTCTGCTGCACAATTACATTTTTAGGTATCCGTAAAATATTAACTCACTGGCAGGCCTACTACATCACATTTATAAGTTTGCAGCAAAAATACTGGCTGAAATTCATTCCAAATGTAATTGGTTTCATTCATATTTGTTTCATGTGTAATTGTCATACTTACAATTTGTCCTTGATATGTCTGAATATATCAGATGGATTAGCAGTACATGTCTAGATAAGATTAATGTTAACAACCAACTGTGTTTTTTCTGAGGCTGTCCAATTCCTTTAAGAATCAAGCTGTGGAAAGCATAAGCCAATCCATAACTGTAAATATAAGCTGAAGAATGTCTAGTGTACTAACCATAGTGCCAGAAATGATTTTGAATTTACATAAACACTGTGACCGGTAATCCCTTTACATATGTATGAAACAGAACAGTTGCAAAATGGCAACCTTGACAGAGGTCAGCGTGCATGATGAATCTTTACAGCCTGAACACAGCAAGCTGTTTTTTCTTTCATATGCATCTGTCAAAATGATGGGCAAGATGAAGTATAAGGGAGCATGGTGTTGAATGCAGTGAAATGATAGCAGATAAGAACAGTGAATTTGTATGCATCTGTACAATAAATCTACATGGATAAAGAACCACTTCTTCTACTCCCTAGCCCTTTTTTAAACATTCATATCTATAGCAGTAGGTCTGCTGGGAACTGCCAGTGATAATCCCCCACTAGACACTCATGCGATGAAGGCATCTTGATCTTTTGAAGTATTGTTTACATATCATGCACTCAAGAATTAATACAGCTATAAAAAACATAAAGCAAAATTCATAACTGAGGTCTTTGCAAAATAAATATCTGCCATAATGTCAGGATATTACCCATAGTAGATCTTTCAGTTTTAATGGCCATTCAAAACAGTTTTGGAACATCCAAGAGTAGGTAGCACAGCGTCATTTTTTTAACTGCTTAAATGCAAATGATTATGTAAAACAAGACCAAAATATAGTGGTACAAAATATCTATCAAATGTATTATACAGTACAGTAAATGTTATATAGAGCATGGACCGCACTGATTACATTTCAATATTTGAAAGACAAACCAGTTAAGCACCAGAATAGTATGCAACCCGACCTTAGCAAATGTTAAGCACAACTTGTGAAAGTTGTTAAGGTCAGGCCCCACGCTAGGCAGTAAAATCTGCCTGTACTGACAAGCAAATGACAGCAGCAGAACAAAACATTTGTTTCTGCCTGCCATCCATATGCTTAACATGTCCATAACTTCCTTTAAAAAATAAATCAATAAAAAATGAAAGAAAGAAAAATTTTAAAAAAATTAAAAGAGTTGCTAATAGAACAGGTTATGTGTTCATCTGCATAATATGAAGAATGCGAATACTGAAACTCAAATGTGTGGCTTTATTTAGTGAGTTAGGCCTCAATGGCTCATCAGAAAACCACATATTTTATGAGGAAAAGACCAAAATATTGAAGCAGCCATCTGGATGTCCTGCAAAAATCTAGCAATTTGAGAGTTATAGAGGAAAGTGTAAACATAATGGACTGCAATACATTACATCTTTGTCAGTGTTCACTAAGTGTTTTACAGCTTTGAAAGCTGGGAAAACACTTAACACTTTTTTTCCCAGTTAATTAGTAGTACACAGAGCAGATAAAGCTCCATGCACTACAAAGAATTATGATAATCTCATTAATCATAACCCCTTATTATGTGTTCTCTATGTGGATACCAAGATTCATCTCTTGAGCTTTGCTCATGAACTGAATTTCTTGCCATCCATGTCTCAAACACATTATAAGCTTGTTATGATCGGTGAGACAATCATAATCTTCTTTAGGATTAATACATGCAAAGATTATGAGCAACTGTTTTCTAAATGTAAAAATAAGAACATTGTCCTTTACCCATAATCCTTGCTAGAATTTCAAACAAACATCATAAAAACACATAAACATATAAAGAATCACAAGGACTGTAAGATGCTTTGCCATGTACACCTTTAAGAAAACAGTCTTGAAAGTTCATGCCTCCTTGTCAAGCACTTAATACTGTTTAGCTCCCAAACCTCCCAAATTGAGCAAGGTCTAATATGATAAGCCTAGTATAAATTTGTGTCTGCCCATCTAGTCATTGAAATAAGTGTTAAAGTTAACAAAAGCCAGACTTTGTTTGACCTTTAATAGCAATGTATGCCATAGGCTGAGAATACTCATTGTTCGGAACGTATGTTTTGGTGTAGGTTTAAGATTTTAGTGCAGGTGTTTGTAGATGGATAGGTTTTTTTAAGGAAATAGGAGGTCAAATAGCATTTGTTCTTTCATGGCAAGAAAACTGGGACAGAAGTTTCCTCAGAACAGCCTGTGGGCTACTGAGCATAAAGAAAAGAGAGTCATACTAATCTTTTGGTATAGCAGTATGATTGTAGGTCTTTAATTCTCTTGGTTAGAAATCTGTGAGGCCTTTTCAGTTGTGTGATATGTTTGGATTTGTACACAACAGAGGGTTCATTGTATTCAATGATATGTCTGATAAGGGAAGTATACAGGGGCTGGGTGATGTCATTGGATCTTGAAGTTATTCTCTTGCTAATTAACTGGGCCAGATAGAAGGATTTCCTAATAACAGCAGAAACATGATGACTGAGTGAGAAAGAGGTATCCATATACATACCCCAATATAATTTTCTCTATCTGAAGAAGAGTACCATTTATAACACATAAGGTTAGTGTAGCTTTTTTGCCACATGCTACTACATTAAACCTTTTTCCATTTAACTTTAGACCATTGTCAGTACACCAGATATGGAGCTGTTTAGTATCAATGAGTGAGTAGATCAAAGAATCCAACTCACAGTTACCAGCAAACTTGGTTAATCACACTACTGGGATATTGGCTTGGATTCTGAAAAATAAATGCCAAACAGGAAGTGTCTTAGCACTAATTCCTATGGCACATTGTTCATTACTACTTGGGATATGTTGAATAGTCAATTTGCAATCCAGCAGACAACATAAGGGTTTACATTAAGTTTGTTTAATTCCAGCATGAACAATGGAATCAAAAGCCTTGGCCAGGTCAATATATGCAGTGTGCATAGAATGACATTTATCCATCGCCTCTCTGTCCTTTTCAAAGGAATTTATTAGGTTCAGGAGATAGGACCTGCCCTTCATGAGACCAGACTGATTGGGATCTAGATTAGTTAAGCTGTCTATGTCTGTATAAATGAATTCTGCTATGATATATTCCATGGCTTTGCACATAAGACTGATAAGGTTAATAGCTCTTAGTTTAAGTACAGGCTCAAATAGTCTATATTTGGCATTGATGATAATGCAACCTGGTACATAGTTTGGTCCTCCTGAAGTATTATTTTTAAGGATTCTAAGACATGTTTCAATGTGAATTCAAGGAAAACAATGCTGGTATGCAGGATAAAGTCAGCACTAAATGTGCCTGCATATCCTTTGGATCAGAGTGAGTGATATTATTGTGAATGAGCTCAGTACATTGTCAAAAATTATTGCAATTTGTAGTTCTCTTTGGTATCTGTTTAAACTTTAAGTTTGTACTCTGCTTTACATTTTCTAATAGTACTCTTACATTCCTTGCCAGAATGTTCCAGTGCAGTCTTGGGTCTGGAGGATGGCAATTTCTTCCAATTTTTCATTATCTTCCTTAATTTTTATATAATTTAGGTTCATAGGTGTTTACTAAGGCTAATGACCACAAGGGCCTTTTTAAGCCTAGCCATGCATCCCAAATCTCTGACAAGTTCTAGTACCCTTGATGAGTGTAAGCATGGGCCTGGGAGATGAACCATTTACAGGTTGCTTGTTTGCATTACAGACATAGATGCCAAACCAGGGATGGATTTTATTTATAAAAGTTTATTTCTGAGTTTATCATTATACTTAGTGCAGATAGGTAATGGCTTTTCTATGCAGCTGTTTAGGTTCTACTAAAATTTGAGGGAAATGTGGCAGTCCTCTCAGTTGGGTCTATTTGCAAGGGATCATTGGGGATTTTTTATACATCTTCTACAAGCTGAAGTAGATTTACCCTATAGAAGTCCCAAAAGATGGTCTTTTGTTGTACAACTAGGCCTGACAGAGAAGACAACCAATTTGTAGCCCATTCTATCCCGGGATGAGGATATGCAGGGTGAGGTATAGACTGGGGATAGGTTGGCAAGTTCCAGATCAAAGACATTTGTTTTACAGTTGTCTCGTGCATTGGTATTAACAAAGGCTAAGAAACACTGATCATAACTAGTTTGGGAAACTGAAGTCCCCCTAACAAGAAGGTATTTGGTTTGATATTTAATGCCTCAATGGTATCAAGGTAATTTCCATTATCTTTGGTGGATATTCATTGCAGTTTGTAGTTAACAATGAAGAAATAATTAGGTATTAAAGGGTGTTTTGGATTTTCAAGAGCAACAATTAAGATTGTGGATAATCTAATGTGAGGTCATGGTATTTCTAACAAATATTCATAGTCCTCCACAGTCACCTAAGGGTCTGAAGGTGTTATGGGCACTAAAACCTGCTCTAGAGCAAATTATGTTTTTTCACTGAAATCATAAATATCATTGTTATCATCATGATCATCAAATCGAATTAGACCTTGATCGCATTATAGGGGAATAGACAAAGCTACAAAGGAGTTGACATTAGCAATGGAAAAGTTGTAATTGTCCAAAGTTGAAACAAACATTCTCACTCATTTTTCAGACAGACAGCATCAGAGATTAGCACTTGGTTTTCTCACCAGTAATGAAGACAGCAAACACATCCAGCTTTAATCAAGGCAACACTGAAATAAAGCCAAAAGGGAGAAAACAGACAAAAAACACTTACCCTGTTTAAAAGTACCTGTAACATACTACCATATTTCTAGCCTTCACCACAGTTGCATATGCAATAGTCCTTTAATCCTTAATTACTTCATCCTATTTCATATCGTTTACATTTGAACTTCTTACTGTTTCTTTTACTTCTTCTGTCCATTCAGCATCTTTGTTATGTTCCACAGAGTCTCCATAAATATTTCTCCAAAATGTGTCTATTTCTTTTTTTTTTTTTTTTTTTGCGGTGTTTCTATTCTTTTTGCTTTTTTCCCAGTTCTCCATAAACCATTTTGAGTCATCAATGGATTGCTTATTCTGTACCTTTCCTTTATATTCATCTTCATATCATAAGTTTTCTGCCTGCTGTGCTGATATTTTTAGTTTATTGTTCACAGCAGTGTGCAATAGATGTAATCCTGCCCGTTTATCTAAGTACTTTTGTCGATCTGTTCCATCTTCTATAGTCTTCCAACAGTGACACTTCTTGTCTTATTGTTTTATAGTTTTGTCTATTCGATACTTCCATGACGGCATTTGATTTTATTCCTTCCTATTCTTTATTGCCCTGTATTTTTGTGCTACGACTTTATCTATTGTTAGCTGCACAGTAATATATATCCTGTTTACTTCTGTTATATTACATGTATTTCTGTTAATAATCTTGATTACTTGTGTTCATTTGATTCAACTTCTCTGGCTGTTACTTCATCCCATTTCATATCTTGTACAGTTCAACTTCTTACTATTTCTATGGCCTTAGCAATGCCAGTTTCATGTTCACTGCTAGAATTGGCAAACTAAATAGCACATTTTGAGCCATGCGTATGCTTGTCTGAATTTAACTTCTAAGAACCATGCACAGCTTATTGAAAAGTGTATATTGTCAATAATACTGATGACAAAATGTTGAATGATGACAACAGAGACAAAATTAAATGCAGAAGCTCAGATTCTAGAGATGTACTTAAGGAAATGTCTCAGATAAATAGGTTTCGCTCCATGCTCTGCTATATAATAAAATCATTTGAGCAATCCACAACTACCCTTCAACAGTCAGTATCCATTTATGAATGTGACATAGTCATATCTAAGAGTATATCACATCTCTCAGTATTGGGTAAAGTGAACAAAAAAGTAAGTGAGAGGTTTGAGAGCCCTGTGACATCCTACATAAGACACAAAGGTGTAGGGCACCACAAAGATGCACATTTTTTATTGTGTTCCCTCCAGCTATCCATGGCGATGTTTTCCATTGGTACAGAGTTCATGAAAGATTAAATGACATTCCTCAAAACATTTTTACTAATCCTGCTACAATATTTTTCTTATTGCAGTCTTGGACGTGGACCAACATTTGCCACTTCTTATAGTGCCCAAACATTTATCCCTAACCCCTCCACTTTATACAGTGTCGATCTAACACCACAAAAATATCAAAGTAAGAAAAAAGACTGCCTGTTGTCATGCTTTCCAGTAGGATTTTGGTATGTTCCTGAGACTAGATGGTAAACAGTTGTCAAATGTAATGTTTTGTTATATTTAGAAGTGTGTAGTTCTGCTTTTGGTATTTTAGATTTGACTTTGCTGCTTTCAAACAAAGACAGTTTGGTTCATACTCCTTGATATTGAATTAACAATGAGTTATCTAACTGTAACTATGAGGAATGAGTACATTTATGTCACTGGGCTGGATCATCTTTGGTTCTGCAGAACTCTGAGACATTTAGACAAAAGACAGTTTAGAAGTGATAGAAAAGAAGCTGATAGGGAGAAATACTGATTACACTTCTGTAATGATCATTTTATTAGTGGAGATGCATATATGTAAATAAAGTCTGCCTGCCTTAATCAGTGCATACCACCCATAGGTACACTTTTCTTTCAACATAACATTCAGATGTAGCTGACGCTTGTGTGAGTGTGTGTGTGTGCGTGTGTGCGTGTGCATCTGTGTGTGTGTGTGTGTGTGTGTGTGTGTGTGTGTGTATACAAACACTTTTTTGTGTAAAAGAAAAGTTCATTTTGCAGCCTTTAGAGAATGACAAAGTTTTACAGATGTCTTTCAATGGGAAGACTAAACATACTAAGGCATATTTGTGGCATTAGTATTAATGGTTGAGTGAGAGATGTTTATGTCACTCTAATTATGCTGGATTAGAATAAATAAGTAATTGTGTATTAGTTAAGTAATTGCTAAACTGTTTAATTCACTCTCAAGGTGAATTTCCTGGCATCCATGTCTAGAACACATAATAAACAGGTTACAATCACCAAAATGGTATGGTTGCCACCTTTTCAAATGCCCAAAGTGGGACATTTTTTGTAGAAATGTGAGATTTTGCGGGACAAAACATACCCACGGCTAGTACAAAGGACAGAGCTTCACTTTTTTGCTAAAATGAAAGCTTATTTTTGTAGCAGTTGTGATGCTTATGTTTTTTCATATAATGTTATGTCTTTCAGATACAAAATAACTTTTATGTAACTATTAAGGAAAACTTAAGAAATATATTTTGTCTTAAAATCTTAGGACATTTGCCATTTTTTAGTTTTTTTCACAGGACACAACTGTCAAAGGTGGGACTGTCCCTCGCAAAGAGGGACAGGTGGTAACCCTACAAACCGATCATAATCCCCTTTGTTAGAAAATACAACTTTCCAAATGGCTACATGTCCTACCTCTAGTGGTGATAACAATGAATTACTTTGTCCAAAATTTTAGTTCAGCCAGTGAGTCAATCCCACTGAAGACACTGCCATTACATGGCTTACTTTTAAGATTGTGTCACGACCAGTAGACTGCAAAACACCCAAAAAATGTCATCAGGCATGGAGAACCAGACTTTAAATGCTATAAGTATGTAGGAGCAAATGCAAATGCACATGTATACATGGTTTTGTATACACACATGCACATGTATACATGGTTTTGTATACACACATGCACATGTATACATGGTTTTATATACACATATGCACATGCATACTTGGTTTTGTATACACACATGCACATGTATACATGGTTTTGTAGACACACATGCACATGTATACATGGTTTTGTATACACACATGCACATGTATACAAGGTTTGGTATACACACATGCACATGTATACATGGTTTTGTATGCACACATATACGCAGTTTGGGAACACTTTTTAAGAAAAAGAATAAAAAAATGCCATCAAATTATCTAAAGAATGTTATGGAGAATTTTTCTGGAATAACTTCACAGCATGTAAATAATAATCAATGAACAAGGGTTGAGACAGGATTTAGAATGCATAAACTGAATAATGATCTTTGTCAGATAATTAATTTTTAAGAAGCCAACCTACAACCGGTTTTGCTGAAATCTTCATAGGGAGTACATACCATTTTTTAAAATACATGTAGTGGAGACAGGGCAGATGGCAGGTTAAGAAAACTGATTTAAAGATGATATGTATTTTTTTCTCTTTCTTTTTTTCTGCTTGTAACATCTTCGGCTTAAAAATGTGTAAAGCCATTGGACTTTTCTGTTGTAAATGTCAGTAGGTTTACAGTAGAATTCACTACATCCAACTATGTTAGCAAACTGCCTTCTTTTTCTTCTGGCTTTTCCTGGTTAGGGGTTGCCACAGCGGATCACCTGACTGGCAGTGAAGTTTTACAGTGTCGAGTTGCCAGCCCAGCGCCCAACCTTCCACAGAAAGCACACTCATGCCTAGGGCCAATTAGAGTGTCCAATCCACTTACAGCATGTCTTTGGAATGTGGAAGGAAACTGGAGCACCTGGAGGAAACCCATGTGACCACATGGAGGACATGCAGGCTCCGCACAGAAGGCACCCCAGCCAAGAATCGAACTGGAGAACCTCTTGCTGTGAGGCGGCAACACTAACCGCTGCACAACCGTGGCCACCCCATGATAGCACAATGCTTAAATATATATATATATATATATATATATATATATATATATATATATATATATATATATATATATTTCCTAATCCAGCATCTCTGGAAAGAAAGCACTTGACTCAAACTCCCCAGAAGTATTGTCTCAAGGTCTTTTTCTGTTGGCTCTTTTCCAAGATCACAGTTGTGAATGCCATGCTTTACCCTTAATGGGTGCTTTCTCTTTTCTCCAGTGTTTGTGCAACTAAAGCCTTAACATATGTTAGATAGTGGGTATGATGGATGCATGGGGCTTGCCCTTCTGCATAAGTGAATGTTTTACAGATTTCCCCAAAATTTCAGTGAGTGTGCATTCAGATAAAGTGTCTAAGCTGATATTCCTGTGAGATGTCGGACTTTGGATGGCCATACTGGATTTTACATATATTACTTCTACATCTCACAACAGCATTTTCTTATCAAGGTTTTTTCAAATAAACAAATTGCAACTTAATTTCTGCACTGATGTTCTAAATGTTCAGTATTATATAGTTTTCTTTGCAAATTTTATTCAGTTAATGAAACATCATTACACTCATTTTCTGGAATTGCTCACCTCAGTAGATATTCCTAGTTTTGACTGGTTTCTAAGCCTATCCTGGTAATAACCACTCTCTACAACTGTAGTTTTGACACAAGCTGATCTTTTCCCTAGGGCTGCAATACTGAATGACCAGATTCCTCAGTGCCTGTTTAGTGGGAGCACAATGCCATCAGCCAGTCACACTGTGGAGAAATTTTCCTGCCTTCTATACCAGACAACCAAGTAGAGTCATCCTACCTATCCCCTCTGGTAGAGTGTCCTCTCATCATTCATCATATCTGATCCTTTTTTGTCATGATTGCATCTCAAAATACATTAAATATGGAATGTTTTAGGGGTGTCCAACCCTATCCCAACAGGTAATGGAATATGAGACCTGAACCTTCCAGAACCACTGTTCTACATGGGTGGGATTGTGGGCTTGTCTACTACAGTAAAATATAGTGGGAAAAGGACAAGCCAACTTGTGCCTCTCATTAAGTTAGTTTTGCTGACAGGACCAATGATGCTGTGTTGCTAATCACACTAGTACTGCCAGCTGCATTGGCTGCCTTAACACATTCTATTAGACAACACTTGAAAAGCAAAGAACACATAGTGCATTAGTTTAATTGTAGTTTAACTGAGGACTGAATCTGAAGTAGTCATTGCCATGAGTAAGCACATTAAATATGGGAAAAATCAATTCAGCTGACAAACAAATGCAAAAGCCTGGTCGTCCATTTCAGCTGATAAGATGTTCCTCATATTTATTTATTTTTCTGCCCTGGAGATCTGGGTAGCTGTGCTCCAACCTTTAGACAGTCGGTAATATCACCTTTATTTGTCTGAATGAAGGTAGGCACAATTGCTTAAATAACCATGTAATCAGGCCTGCCTCCTGCCCAGTTCCAGCACTTTCCCAGGCTTGATATATAAGGGAAACCCACCCTCTCTTCTGTAATCTGACCTACCTGCCCATCACCTGCTGAAAGGCAGGACTGCATAACAGCTCTCTCTCACTCTACTTCCCATACAAGCTTTATTTATATCTCATATGTCACTTTAGGTTACCTGTAAAGTGCATACAGTTGGGTGGTATTAACTCATATTCTTGTCTCACCATTCTCCTTTGTTGTTTTACAGCATGGACTCAGATTAGTTCTATTAACCTAGTGTTTTTTACATGAATATCCTCATCCCTTCAACTCATCAATTATTTTGTTTAAAGAGTCAATAGACTTCAATGTCTAATAGAAGAATAAGTAAAGAAATATTGTAAGTTTGGTGACAGGACATGCAGTTCTCACATAAATTCTGTAATGGGTTAACCTAACATATATGAGTTCACTCTGTGCAAGATAAGTATATTTTTTCTAAATTCTGTAAAGGAAACAATTCAGGATTATGTCAGGGAACATGATAAATGAAGAGCTGATACTACATAGCTTTTTAAGAAGGTATCCATATGACAATAGATTTCAGGTGCTTCATTTCGGCTCCATGACTAATATCTAAAAAAACAGGAAGATCCTGAGCCTTACCTCTAAGTCATATACAGAAACAGCTGGAATTCAGAGTACCACATTGATTTATAGATCTAATAACTACCTCCTGTTTTTCCCCTCCGACTATATAATATTCCTTTTCAGTAGGTCACAATTCCAGTTTAATAATTAATAATTTTTTACTGTAGATGATTAAAAAAAATCATCAAATGGAGTTATCACTTCATTATCAGTACTGGTTTCATTTGAGTGGTTGAGATGTTGTGAATTCAAGTGATAAATATTTGATCTACTTCTGCAATCTCCTTAATTGCAATTCCTACCATGTGAAAACTCTGTGGTATTAATTAAGAGACTGATTTGAAGTCATTGCCTTTTCAGTTTAAATGCCCAGTTGAGCAGAAGACAGTCTTGGTCCATGCAAAGCTGGAATATTTAATAGGTGATTCATACTTCTCCGTATTAAGATAATCATACTACTTACCAAGTTCAGAGTACCTGATGTTTGGTTGCCTGTGCTCATTTAACCAAAAATAATGTTTTTTTACTGAATTTAGTAGCTTCTGAGAACAATGCTGCTGCTTTATATTTGCGTTTGATTTCTTTGAGATTGTAAGGGGTACACCTCCCAATCCCAGATCAGGAATGTTCAAGGATAAAATCTCCAGTGGAACGTATGGACTGGCTGTTTATTTGAAAAATACTTTTCACATGCATGCAGACTATTTTTGTTGAAATAACTGCATGATGCTAAACTCAAGGGTTTGGGATTCGTTTGGCCATATGCTATATGAAAGTCAAAATAGTTAAAAATAAAGAAACCTCTAGAAGAGTTCAAGTTATATGCAATCCTTAGCTTGTATATTGCCCTCACCTCACAAGGACCCCATCAGAGGTATACAGAAAAACAATAACTATATAACAGGGCCTTCAGATACTAGCTTCAGTATACTGTGTTAGTAGAAAAGTGTCATTACTTAAAAGTCCTATTATACTCAAATCCAGCAATCCTACTTACAGCTGGATGTCACTGAATCCTCTTAACCTCTCTCACTCAGTCCATGTTTCTTTTGTCTTAAACTGTTGGGCTGTTATGAAACTCTGCCACTTTCTTGGCATTTTATACAATACAGGCAACAGGAAATGAATTTATACTGTTGGACAAATCTACAAACCAAAGTGTCACTAAACTTAGTGTTCTGGAATTAAATAATATAGTCTAGAATGCTTCCACCCTGCTCAGCACTCTTTCATATAAATAAGTTTCTACAATATGCAAAATGTATTTAACAACCCAGAAGTAATAATGAAACTATCTTTCATATATGAGAATTATTGAACACTTTGGGTGTCATAAAGATGTTATTAGACCTATGAGCAAGACATTTTTTGTTTAACAGCAATAAAATACAACTCCTCAAAGACCATGTGCAAGAGGTACCTATGAAAATTATGTAGTCTCCTGGCAAGGGCTTATATGTTGAATAGATATTTTTAAAAAGTCATCAACATTACACTGTCAGTAACAAACTTCAGAAAATATCTGCACTATATGTGATTTAATCTATAACAATAAACTGGCATGCTACTCTGAAACACAAGAATAATCTTAATGCAATGTTATCAAGATGTGATAATCTTTAAGCATACTATAACGGAAAAGCAGACATCAAATGAATGACTGAAGTTTCATATCCTCCTCAGAACTAGAGTCGGAATATAGACATTCTAAAGAATGTTAGCATGTCGAAAATGAAAGGTATTCAACTAAAAATGCATCACTTATAACTCTGGCAGTGATTAACCAGATATTTTTGACAATATTTCTCTGGGTTTACGACGTATATGGAGCAACTTTAATTTGAATACTTTACCTTATGTGGCAACATGTTTGTGTTGCCTGTAGGTCAGACCTAATCATGGTTTGTGGGGATAGCTGATGAGAAGAATGACACAGTGAGATATCGTTGTATTTTACAATAATGTTGGTAGTGATACACCAGATATTTTTGACAATATTTTTCTGACTACATGATTTGTGCAGCATGTTTCTGTTTTTAGGCCTGAATTACCTCAATACAGGACATCCCTATTTTTGAAAGCAAGTGTTTATTTCCAGGCTTGATTTACCTATTCACACATTTTTTTTTGAATTCCCCCCATTGCCTGTGATTTTTGTAGTTTTCTAGTAGACAGAAATGAGGTTTGGCAACAGACCGATTTGTCCAGGGAAATCTTTTGTGGGGATAGATAAATATAGCAGTAGGAATTAAGAGGATGTGGGAGGATAGGGTTAAATAGAAATGAGGGATGATTGGGAGGAAATGAGGTAAGGGTAGAGAGGGGCTTAAAGGGTTTAGGAAAGTGTAGCTGGCATAGGAATCATATTTCTGGCGTGAACTTGCTAGGGCAGGTTATCACATTCTAGACGACCTGTAGGTATTTCTGTGCAGGCCTTGGGTGTGAGTAGAGACAGGGGGAGGTTTTGTGAGTGAAATTAATTTTTTTTCTTTCCCTCTCTCTCTATTCAGCTGTCCATATGGAGGCTTCCTCAACATTAACAACAGTTTTGAGTCAGGGTGTTCCCTGGAAATGAGAGTTTTTGGTTGGTGCTTTGCTGTCGATCTTGTCTATATGCAGTACAATAATACAATATAGAGGCATGGCGCTGTAGGAAACTGAAATTAATTTTATGTGAGTTATTGTCTTTAAAGCTTAAACCTCTGGCAGGATGGAGAGGGTTTTGGTGTGCAAGAGGAAAGTGTTGCTGTTGTTGTTAAAGCATAGCCAATTCATTATGGCTATCGGTCACTTATTGCCCACGTTTATGGTTTCTGACTGAAGTAGGAGTCTTGGGGTTGATGCAATTTTTTCTTTACATGGTCTGAGTCAGTCTGGGAGAAGCTTCTTTCATTTAAAAAAAAAACACACACACACAATGACACAATTTCTTTCACAGGCGTGTCTTATGTGGAGTGACTGGGTCTTGCCTCATTCAAGGACAAGAGTACGGTAAATGCTGAGCTTTGTACTACATTTTATGGTTCACCTTTGCAGTAAGTTTTAAGCTCATGAGGTTCATAATAATATAATACGTAGTACTTTAAGTCACAATAGACCATTAGTCCACACTAAGCTCTCAAGGGCTATTAGTATACTACTAATAACAATACAGTGCTGATTTCAAACTGGTAGGTGCATCCTAATGGAATCTGCTTCTAAGTTAATAATCCTAACTGGTCGTTTGTGATTCTCTATGGATCACTAGATGGTGGTTACAGTTGCAGTTCGGAAGTGGCATGCCAGGTTCTGTGCAGAGCAGTTAAGGTGTTTAGCAGGCTTTCATAACGTTTGCAGTCAGTGCGCATGCCTGGGTGATTTTTTTTTTTTTTTTTTTTTTTTTAAGTTTTATCTTACTGTGCAAATTACAGAGCATGGGAAACTGGAAGTAAGCAGTAGCTGTTTTAAGTAATTTCATTTAACTGTATGCTTACCTTTCAGTGCTTGGGCATAGTAGCTAACCAGGAAAGCTGAATGATTGTACTGGAGAAGGAATGTTTCCGCTCTGATGTTTGCAACAGTGTTCCTTTCAGTTTTTGTTTTGCATGGGAGTTGCTAGGTTTTGCCTTGTGGGGGCAGAGTGTGCTGGGTCTTTGGATTCCATGGCATTTCAGGTCCTCACATAGCAGGATGTAGGTTGCGGCGTTTCCTTGTTGGCAAAATGCTTGGCATGGTGTTGTTTGTGTCTTGCATTCCTGATTGCTTGTTCATCATTGCTGGTTGCAAAGGACTCCTGGGGCTCAGTTGTGACTTATGGAGCATGGTTTGTTGTGAGTGGTCTGTCTTGGTGAATTAGGTACTTTGTCATTTGTGGTGTTTACATGTTTTCCGCTATGCCTTTTCCCAGGCGGATTTCTTGCAGTTACAGGAAGGCCGGGAATGTATGGTGCTGGATCTGGTCTGCATCATTGGAGTTGGCTGGAGTTCCCTTCTGAGAAGACTGCTGTGTGGCTGTGGTGTGTGAGGACACAGAGGGAAGATTTGTGGCTGGTAAGTTTCTGTTGGGTTTGTGCAGGGTGCAGGTACATGCTGCCCTTGTTCTTGTATGATCGGTTTGGACTGGGGAGGGGAGAGGTTTGTCTGAGGCAGCCACTTTGGTCTTCGGGGGATCACATCACGGGGGAGTGCAGTTCTGTTTGATGCCTGTGTTCAGTTAGCATGGCATCAGGGTATTTTCATGGGCTGTGAGACACTGGAGAGTATCATTCACTCCCACGCAGGCGTAGAGTAGTGTTAGTGTTTGAAGGGTGAGAGAGTGGGGTGGGGGTGGGGGATGCCGAATGGAGAATGAAAATATTGCAGTCCGCTTTTCTAAAGGGTAGAACTGATGTTATAGACTTAAAAAAAAAAACCCTAAGATGTCCCCTGGCACAGGTCTGCAGGACTGGTGCCAGGAAGTAATTGTGATGGATGATTGGGATCAGGTAAGTTCATTTTATACTTCTTCCTAATAATAGGAAATAGTTAGGCATTAATGTTTGTATTTCTGAATTGCTTGTTTCTTTGTACTTTTAATAAATCAGGGAATAGCACAAGAGTTATGCAATATAGTATGACTCGGGGATGGTACTGTGACAGACTTCAAGGAAAGGTACAGAAGAGTGGTAATACAGTTGCTTTACTTGCAGAGAAATGGGTGAATGATAGTGTATTGTGTGTGGGGGGGGGGATGGAAGAGTTGGGGGACAATTACCAAGGAGCAGCTCGAAGCTGTAATGCATATCTTTGTCAAGCAGCATAAAACATGGATGTTGCAAAAGTGAGTAGTTAGGAGAGAAGCAACCTATATTATTTTGATTTAATAAAGTTGGTAGTCAACAACCAATAGTTGCCCTCCTTCTGAGCAATATTTAGCATTGTCCCTATTTTGGTGGTGAGACTATAGAGTGTACAGATTTTGCTGAATTGAGAAATCTACTTCATTTAAATTAATCAGCCTTCTGGGCTGTGAGTACGAATAACAGTTGCGATGGTTGCTATGCAGAACTCGACATTTGATTTGTGGTATTCCCTATTACTGAAACAGACTCTAGGTGAGGTTGGGGCAGCAGCTAGAGGGGGTATTAGTGGCAGGAGTGCCATGCGTGGTCAGATGTGAGGAGTTGGGCATTATCACAAGGACTGTCTAAATTCTGGTTATAGTGGAGACTAGTGGCCATAACACTGAGGCATAACCTGATAATTACTGCTATCTGTCTGGACACACATGCTGGAAAGGTATTCTTGCCATTAAGTCGATAATCCTTTGAAAACCCAGAAACATTTTAGGTTAAACGGGGTTAGTATATATATATATATATATATATATATATATATATATATATATATATATATATATATGGTTTACCTTCATATGTGCGTTCTGCACACGGGTGATCAGCAGATGTTCGAAAGGACGTTTGAAAAGTTTGCAAACATCAAACGTAAAATGTTTTGAATGTGCAATGAGCGAATGCACAATGACATTTGCTCATTGCAGATTCGGCATTTTGGGGCGGATTGTACTATAGTGGGGATTGGAAAATGAACCCTTTCCCCACTGTAGTGCGATCTCAGAGTTAGTATAGTAAAGTAGGGGAGTGGGGGGTGCAGCCCCCCACATGGCTGGTGCAGGAGGGCTTGCCCCTCTTGCATTACACTTCATTACACTATGTATTCAACTTTTGTGTTCGAAAATCAGCGAATCCGCTTTTTGATTTGCTGATTTTCGAACATTGGAAACTGTCTCAGTTTTGAGTTTTATGCTTACGATTCGCTCATATGAGCAATCGCACAAGTGATTTTCATCCATGTAAAGGTAAACCTATATATATATATGGTTCCCATTCAGAAGCCAGAAACATCATAAGCCTGAAAATCAAAATCCTGAAACCAAAAGCCTGAAAATTCAGAATCCTGAAAACTCAAAATCCTGAAAGCCCAAAATCCTGAAACTCAAAATCCTGAAAACACAAAATAGACATACTGATGTCATTGTGGCTTTGCTATTGTTAGCCCTGTGGTGTTAGGTCATGCGTTGGGGTCAGGTAAGTGTGCGGTTGGCTTTATGTTAGGGTTAGGGGGGGTTTAAGTGAGTTAGGGTTAGGGCGCAGGTTAGGCATGTATGCAATAGTGACAGAAATTAGGGTTAAGGGCGGTTTAAGTGAGTTAGGGTTAGGGCACAGGTCAGGTGAGTGTGCGATAGTGACGGATCTTAGGGTTAGGGTCAGTTGGTAGATATTAGTGTCTTTGTATTGGAATATTAGCATTATTTGTGTTTTCAGGATTTTGAGTTTCAGGATTTTGGGCTTTCAGGATTTTGGGCTTTCAGGATTTTGAATTTTCAGGATTCTGAATTTTCAGGCTTTTGGTTTCAGGATTTTGATTTTCAGGCTTATGATGTTTCAGGCTTCTGAATGGGAACCATATATATAAATATATATATATATATATATATATATATATATATATATATATATATATATATATATATGGTTCTACCTCAGTTAGACAACACGCCAGAACATCGACACGGAAATCGCGAGCCCCAGAAGATCGACAGTTCAGAAGACCGACGCGATGGGCCCCAGAAGATCGACAGTTCAGAAGACCGACCCGACGGATGAAAGTACCGATGCCGAGGATGCCGACATGGGAAAAGGCTGTGTAAGTATGCGGTAGTGACGGACGTTAGGATGCGAGTAAGGTAAGTGTGGATATTGACGGTCTGTGAGGATAGGGGTGGGTTAAGTGAGTTAGGGTTAGGGAGTGGGTCAGGTAAGTGTGCGGTAGTGATTGTGTTTGGGTTAGGGGCGGGATAAGTGAGTTAGGGTTAGGGAGTGGGTCAGGTAAGTGTGCGGTAGTGATTGTGTTTGGGTTAGGGGCAGGATAAGTGAGTTAGGGTTAGGGAGCGGGTCAGGTAAGTGTGCGGTAGTGACGGACCTTAGGGTTAGGGTTGTAGGTAGTTGTGTATGTAAGGTTTAGTGTGGGTTTGTAGGGATTTTGGTGTGCTTGTGTTGTGTATGTGGTTTTTGGATGGGGAATGTGTTTTGTTTGTTGATTGTTGTGATTGTGGTGTGTGCAGTGTATGAGGTTTCGTGTTTGTGTACCATCGGTTATTTCGTTGTCGGGCATGTGGGGTTTCCTGTTTTTGTACTGTCGGTTATGTGGCTTCGGTGATTGCGTTGTCGGTGTTTTGGGGTTTCGTTTATGTCAGGTAGAACCATATATATATATATATATATATATATATATGTGTGTGTGTATTTTTTTAATCTGAAAATGCAACTCACATTGAGAAGGCATGCACAGCCTGCATTAAGACTAAAATGAATCATTTCATCAGTTTACTATGTAAAGTAATTTTTGTTGCTCAAGGTGGTGTTCTACTAAAAAAGAAAAAAAAAATCTCATAACAATGTTTGTGCAACAATATTGCTAACAAAACATAGTGTGTAAGTCCTAAATATATAGAGTGTATCATGCAAATTACTTATTTTAGCTAGAGAGCTGTAGCATTTAATGCATGGTTTCACTGATTTTACTTTAAGTGCAAAGATATTGTCAGTTTGATGAGAACTTCTTGATATGAGAGTCTGTGGTTAATACCATATTAGCTAGACAAGTGTGTTTAAGATTAAAATGGGGACGTGCAACAGGACTTGTTCAGGGTTTTTCAGTGAAGTGTTTTTTCCTGGGAGGTATGTTCAGCAAGGGCATTATTATATTAATATTCTTACTTATTGTCTCTTAATGAGGTAGCGGAACAAATTCTTTATACTTTCTGTGGAATATACTGTTTAGGCATGTTATGAATTAGGGACTACTTTACAGCATTTATTTCATTAAGCTGGTCCCCGATTATCCGTTGTAAATAATTGTGGTCCCTGACAAAGCAAGTCGTAAATGATTGAGTTAAAACTGTGATGGACATCTCAGTTTCAGGCTTACAGATTTCTTCTTTTAAGGGCAGGGTGAGCAATTGTGTGGCTGGGGCATTGTTTACTCATGGTAGTTCTCTTTCATTTTGCTAGTGATCAGAAGGGCACTGACAACTGGGAGGTGCTTGTGGCTAATGGTTGCGGTGACCAGGTGGGGTATGATGCTGAATATAATGGGGTTGGGAAGGGATTGGGAGTACGGGTGAGTGGGTTGTACTACTGGGGGGGGGGTACATAACAGCTGGAGATTAGCATTCCATGCCTTTCCACTGTATAGATTTTCACAGAATGCCTTTGGCCTTAGGGTTGATAGGGCCGGGGTTGGAAGTACTAATAGCGGGGATCCTAGAACCTTTGTGGTAGTAGCATTATACTGACTTTTCACGTGTATTGGGTCATATGGTAAGGATAAGCTTTAGCAGAAAATCCACTTCTTTTGGAAGGCTTGGTAATTCAGGGAATCTTATTCAGCAGCTGTTACTTCTATGAGAGCATTCTTTCTTCTTAGCATTTTCTAAGAGGGGTCAGTCACAGTTTATAAGAGCAATAGCCGGAGGTTGTTCAGCTGCAGTGTTTTACAGTAGTCTGCCTCTTGGCTGCCCAAGAGTTTGCAGTGTGTTCGGGTTTTTGCTCAACCTGTCAACTGTACTGTATATGTTTTGGCTTTTACCAAAGTACAGGAGTGCTCATATAGACATTCACTGTACAGGCTGCATACCCCATCAGAAGAGTTAGGTTGGTGCAGAGCCTTTATTTGGATGTCGGACAGCTGATTCTGAACTGCTATCCTTCAAGGGATTTCTGCCGCAGCACCCATTTGGTGAAATAAGCTAGCACTGTATCACAGATAGATGGGTTTTTTTTTCACCTTAAGTTAGGTTAGAATAATTACAGGTGGTATATTTTGAAACCTGGTGGGGGTCTGGTAATGTTATGTGGTGTTATGTTAGGTAAAGCCTCTCATTTATCATGGATGCCACTGCAGCGTCCATGATCTACTGTATTGCCAAAAGTATGGAATGGTTTAAAAGTTTTTATTGCACTGACTGTTTTTCTTTCCATTACCAAGATGAGGAACACCATTGTTGTAATGTGTAACAATGGATAAAAGGTGGAACACTCTCTAATGCATTTTACTTTGTTTCTTTGTTGCAGATGGTGGTGTGGTGATGGACATTCCAGTTGCTGTAATGTCCCAGAAGGTGGAAGCAAGTTTTGAAGCAGACATCTCACTCTCTAAGTTGATGAGCAATGAGGTCATACCTGGGAGAACACTAACTGGGCCACAGTTACTGGCTGAAGGAAGTGGATCTCTAAGGTAATGGATTCTGCTGGGGTGGAGGTTCTGGTTTTTGGAATGGTGCATACTGAGGTTTCAGGTAATGTGTATTTACTGCTTATTAAGGCATGTCAGTGCTGGTGGGGGTTTGGAGTAGATGGGGTGAAGTTACAACAGTTATGGAGTTCAGGGGGGTTCAGTTTCTGTGGCATTTATGTTATGGCTGTATGTAGTCATTCTGAAAGTGTTTTGAGGGTTAACAAAGGATAGTATAGCCATTATGTGCTAAGCTTGTACTAGATACGTGGAGGGATGTAAGGATTGCTTTTGGACTTTATTAGGCAGGGCTGCTGTGAGGAAGATGGTACACAATTTCCTTGCATGGTTTCAAGTGGCACTGGCTTTAAAGTTTTGGAAGTGCCTAGGGAAGGTAATGTCCCGGGGCTCATTACAAGGTCAATATTGGTAGTTGGAATGAGTGAAAAGTTAATATACAGAAGTTAGGCAAAGATATGGTTATTATTGTATTAGAAAGGATCATTAGGTTTAACTCATGGTTTCAAGTGGCAGTGGGCTTAGTGCTTGGTTGTCTAGTTGGCTGGTAATGACCCGAGAATCATTATGAAGCTTTTATTGGTATGGCCGTTGGCAATCTGAGTATTTCACTGGTATACAGTGGATATGCCAGGTTATGAGGTTATGGTTTATTACTTTAGCATTGAGTATTTCACTCGTATACAGTGGGTATGCCAGGTTATGAGGTTATGGTTTATTACTTTAGCATTGAGTATGTCACTGTTATACAGTGGGTATGCCAGGTTATGAGGTTATGGTTTATTACTTTAGCATTGAGTATTTCACTCATATACAGTGGGTATGCCAGGTTATGGTTTATTACTTTAGCATTGAATATTTCACTCGTATACAGTGGGTATGCCAGGTTATGAGGTCATGGTTTGTTACTTTAGCATTGAGTATTTCACTCGTATACAGTGGGTATGCCAGGTTATGAGGTTATGGTTTATTACTTTAGCATTGAGTATTTCACTCGTATACAGTGGGTATGCCAGGTTATGAGGTTATGGTTTATTACTTTAGCATTGAGTATTTCACTCGTATACAGTGGGCATGCCAGGTTATGAGGTTATGGTTTATTACTTTAGCATTGAGTATTTCACTCATATACAGTGGGTATGCCAGGTTATGAGGTTATGGTTTATTACTTTAGCATTGAGTATTTCACTCGTATACAGTGGGTATGCCAGGTTATGAGGTTATGGTTTATTACTTTAGCATTGAGTATTTCACTCGTATACAGTGGGTATGCCAGGTTATGAGGTCATGGTTTGTTACTTTAGCATTGAGTATTTCACTCATATACAGTGGGTATGCCAGGTTATGAGGTTATGGTTTACTACTTTAGCATTGAGTATTTCACTGGTATACAGTGGGTATGCCAGGTTATGAGGTTATGGTTTATTACTTTAGCATTGAGTGTTTCACTCGTATACAGTGGGTATGCCAGGTTATGAGGTCATGGTTTATTACTTTAGCATTGAGTATTTCACTGGTATACAGTGGGTATGCCAGGTTATGAGGTCATGGTTTGTTACTTTGGCATTGAGTATTTCACTCGTATACAGTGGGTATGCCAGGTTATGAGGTTATGGTTTATTACTTTAGCATTGAGTATTTCACTCGTATACAGTGGGTATGCCAGGTTATGAGGTCATGGTTTATTACTTTAGCATTGAGTATTTCACTGGTATACAGTGGGTATGCCAGGTTATGAGGTTATGGTTTATTACTTTAGTATTGAGTATTTCACTTGTATACAGTGGGTATGCCAGGTTATGAGGTTATGGTTTATTACTTTAGCATTGAGTATTTCACTCGTATACAGTGGGTATGCCAGGTTATGAGGTTATGGTTTATTACTTTAGCATCGAGTATTTCACTCGTATACAGTGAGTATGCCAGGTTATGAGGTTATGGTTTATTACTTTAGCATTGAGTATTTCACTCGTATACAGTGGGTATGCCAGGTTATGAGGTTATGGTTTATTACTTTAGCATTGAGTATTTCACTGGTATACAGTGGGTATGCCAGGTTATGAGGTTATGGTTTATTACTTTAGCATTGAGTATTTCACTCGTATACAGTGGGTATGCCAGGTTATGAGGTTATGGTTTGTTACTTTAGCATTGAGTATTTCACTCGTATACAGTGGGTATGCCAGGTTATGAGGTCATGGTTTGTTACTTTAGCATTGAGTATTTCACTCGTATACAGTGGGTATGCCAGGTTATGAGGTTATGGTTTATTACTTTAGCATTGAGTATTTCACTTGTATACAGTGGGTATGCCAGGTTATGAGGTTATGGTTTATTACTTTAGCATTGAGTATTTCACTTTCATTATACAGTGGGTATGCCAGGTTATGAGGTTATGGTTTGTTACTTCAGCATTGAGTATTTCACTCGTATACAGTGGGTATGCCAGGTTATGAGGTTATGGTTTATTACTTTAGCATTGAGTATTTCACTCGTATACAGTGGGTATGCCAGGTTATGAGGTTATGGTTTATTACTTTAGCATTGAGTATTTCACTCGTATACAGTGGGTATGCCAGGTTATGAGGTTATGGTTTATTACTTTAGCATTGAGTATGTCACTGTTATACAGTGGGTATGCCAGGTTATGAGGTTATGGTTTATTACTTTAGCATTGAGTATTTTACTCGTATACAGTGGGTATGCCAGGTTATGAGGTTATGGTTTGTTACTTTAGCATTGAGTATTTCACTCGTATACAGTGGGTATGCCAGGTTATGAGGTCATGATTTGTTACTTTAGCATTGAGTATTTCACTCGTATACAGTGGGTATGCTAGGTTATGAGGTCATGGTTTGTTACTTTAGCATTGAGTATTTCACTCGTATACAGTGGGTATGCCAGGTTATGAGGTTATGGTTTATTACTTTAGCAGTGAGTATTTCACTCATATACAGTGGGTATGCCAGGTTATGAGGTTATGGTTTATTACTTTAGCATTGAGTATTTCACTTGTATACAGTGGGTATGCCAGGTTATGAGGTTATGGTTTATTACTTTAGCATTGGAGCGGGATCAGTTGTTTGCTTTCAGTTGTTTAGACAACTGGCTAATTTTGTCATTTATGTGATAAAGATTTGAGAGGTGATGGCATGGATACAGTTTGGTTAGGCAGGATGGGGTACACCGAATGATGTTTGGCTTAATGCCTTTTAATGGAGGTTAGGTGGTTGGAAGTTTGGTTGGAGAGCGGGAGAACAGCCAGGTCAGGCTGGTGGGTGGAGAAGAGGGGCAGGCTTGCCCGCTTGTGTTCCCTCTCTAGTGTTGGATGTTCAATTCAATGAGTTGAGAAAGGAAAGTGAGCGGATGGAAGTTGCTTGATAAGTAAATAAGCAAGTGGATGTAAGCTGCTTATTTGGTTGGACGTGTAATTCAATAAATGGTAACTGAAGTGAGTGATGGTACCCTGCTGCATAAGTAAGCAAGTGGAGGTATGGATGCTGCTTACTGGTCAGGATGAGTGGGGTCACACTGTCCTATTTTAATGTTACATTGATGTTATCCTCACTTATATCATGTGATGTGTTTATTGAAGGGGACTGGGACAAAACCAGACTTTATAACAACTTATTAGTGGCAACAATAATGTAAAGAAAGAGGACACACATTTTGTGTCTCTTTTGTCTGAAGCAAAAATAAATGGTCTTGTGTGAGAGAGTTTTGAAATATAGTACACTAAAATCTATAGATTTTATACCAGCTTTTTGATACTGTTCTTATACTTTTTCATCATTTTTGTCACTCTGTTTTAAATGTGTTTATGAGCAGTATCTCACACTTCTACTGGAAGCTGCAGCAGTTATGTGCTTTTTGTTATTCACATTTTATGCTAATTAGATGTCTGGAATTTTTTTATCTGCATATACCTATGCTTCAAGGGCTTTTGTTCCTGTTTTAATGTCTTTGAGTTGAGAGGTGTGCTGTGTATGTGAAATAACATTACATAACCATCAGATGTCATGGCTATGAGTGCTGGATGGAGGTTGGGGTTGGCTCGATGAAAGTAACCGACACTATTGTCATTTGATCAGTTTAAGCAGTCACTATCTGGCTTTGTAGGACTAGTGTGCATTTGTGAGAAGTAAGATGGGCTACTTAACTGGACTCTAGATATGCACATACAGAGCAGGCATGATTGCTGTGGCTAACTTTTTTGAGGGAAATGACTAATTGCTTGCTGCCCGAAGCTTATTATTTTGACTTTGCAAGATTTATGTGATTATGTGAAACACTGAGCAGTATTTTAATATGTGGCATTCTTTGTTTGGAATAAAGGTGAAATACACTACAGAGTCATTCCCTTTTATCACAATCAGATGCCTGAAATGCACATAGACGAGGTTGTAGTTGCAAGGATGGGATTGCCTGGATGAACATAATTGACCTTTTTGTCACTTGCTTAGTTTAACAGTTATCTCTCAAAAATGGTTCTGTATTATAAGAATGAAGTTTTACAACTTTGGACACCATATGATCGATGTTGTAAAACATTGAAACCAAAAAAAAATGTAAAAATAAAAGAAAAACCTACCTGATCACTCTGAACAGGACCCACTATGTGGGGGGGGGGGGCTGTGCCCCCCACCCCTCGCTACTTAAATATACCAACTCCAACATCGCACTACATTGAAGTAAAAGGAAGAATTCCCTATGGCAATCTCTGTTCACACTAGCGAGGTTTTAAATATTCAACCATTTGGTGTTGCCCATATGGTGTTCGAATATTTAAAACTTCATTCCTATAATATAGACCCCTCAAAAACATAACATAAAATGAGGGATAAATGCATCACAGAATATCTAGACTTTCAGAACTTCTGATAGCTGGGTGCCATCATGCACCAAGGCTGTCTAAGTGGATTTTGACATGTGCTTAGCAATTGATTTGCCACAAACCCCATCTAATTTAAAACCAACCCTGCTCATAGTTATACAGAGATAGTCACTTTACTTGTTGGAGGGAGGTTGGGGACATTGTCATTATTTCTTTAACATTTGTCCCAAACTTCAAATGTCATTGTATCTTGCGTTGGTCTGGGGACAGTGCGGTCACTATTTCTTTAACTTTCCTTGCAAACTACAGAGGGTGCAGGGAGGGTCACTATAACTGATAATGGAGTACTATACTGTCCGTAGAAGTAGCAAGCTGGAAACATTACTGTAATCATTCTTTTTTTTTAATTTTCTTCACAGTCAAGTGCCTGATGCATATACAAGTAGCTATCTTTTGGAGGATGAGTAAATAAGCATGGTGTTTATGTATGTCTGACAGGAAATATGTTATGTTCATTTATTTTTCATCAGAATGCAGTCTTGCTTTGATAGAATTTGAATGAATGAATGAATGAATGAACAAATAACTGCAGGAAAAAAAAAATGAAAAGTAAAACTGGCTTTGGGTAAAAATGAGAAAAAAGTTATCTAGAGTGTGAGTTGGCCCAGATTGCTTGGGCAAAGGGGCAGTGAGAGGGCATCACCATTCAGAATTTCCACCTAGGGTGCCAGTTTACCTAAGGACGGCCCTGGGTAATAGTAAAAGTAAAACATTTGGTAAAGGTTGCCAAGGGCATATACAGTAAAAACGTTGGCACAGGTAAAGTAATTCACAGTGAAAATTATTTTTTTTGCCAAAGCCATGCTGGATTACAGTACAACTTTAAAAGCTAGATCATATTGGAGAACACAAAACTTAAAACGAGCCTGATAAGATAAATGTCTAATTATTGCAAGAAGCCTTTCCTAAGGAAAGTAATACATGAACAAAATAATAAAGGAGTTTGTTTTATTTTTGTATTTATTTATTTTTTAGGAACACAGTAGTAGTGTGTTTGTGACTGTATCTGTTGTAACATAGTATAGCTGTTACAGCATAGTGTCTCAAACTGATGTAAATAATATAAACAGTGCATGTAATTAAGTAACCTGAGCTATTGTACTAAAAAATATATAAATAGTGTGTTTAAAGGCTGTTCATAAAACTTCTGTATTAAGTAGTCAGACACCTTTTTTTCGTTATGCAGATCGGATCCTATTATGGTTCAGCTAATCGAACCAACCAAGTATTTAAATTATACATAAGAAGGAGCACTGTAGACCTAGCAAACCAGAAAACCTGTATCAACTACATCCAATGAAAATTATAGTTTTGTTTTAAAGAAAAAGTAAAATATTCTAAACAAATACTAAAGAAAATGCAAGCTTTTGGGGAAACTCTGAATGGTGCCATGATTTGGAGAACTAAACTGAAAAGTAGCCATTTTAAATCTAATGCTGAGATAGACAGAGTGCATAAGTGCTTCATCCAGATAACAACCAAGGTTGAAAAATTCATAGCTGACACTGCTATAAGTGAAAAGGTCCATAAGAAACAATTAGGACACTGATCCAGTGGGCAGCTCTGTGGAATGACAATAACACTTCTTTAAGCAAGTATCCATTTGAATTGTTGAAGACTCACAATGCTGAGTCTCAGAATGTGTAGACTAAATGACCAAAAATCATGACTTCAACATATTATGCACAACATCGTCATCTCTTATGATATTCTCTTTTCTCTGATATCTTGCAGCCTCTGAATTAGTATATATAAGTTTGTGGGTGGGGGAGGGGTTTGACCCCTTGCAAAAATGCAAGTTTGAAGAAGAAGAGCAATGAATGATGTTCAGACCTCTGTATTTTCAGCCTTTTTTCCAGGGGGATGGGTATTTCAAGATTCAACATTTCATAGGTTTATAGGTTCATAGGTAGGTACTAGGCTATTGGCCCTAGGGCATAATTAAGCCTAGCCATAAATGTTGTGCTATAGCACTCCTCCCCAGGTGGTTTAGTTACTTGCACCCGTGTCGAGCAGGGCCATAGAAGTGATTCCCGGGGTGAATTTCCTGTTTCCCATCCACTCATCAAGATTTTTCTTGAAGAGTGCCAACAAGGAGCTCTGCCTTACATATACGGGGACCCTGTTCCAGAGCAAGGGGAGTCTCTGAGACACGAATCTGTCCCTCCAACACATCCTGTTTATCGATGATGATAGGTTTATGTCCCTTGAGCATGTAGCTCTGGTGGATTGGGTTTTCCTTATGTGGAGCATTTCTAGCAATTCAGGGTTTGACATAGCCTTGTATGTCAGGCAAAGATCACCTCTGAGTAGCCAGTACATGACTGAGTACAGTCTGAGTTTTTTTAGCCTCATGGCATATGGGATCTGTTTAAGGCCCTTTATCCTCTTTGTGAGGTACTTTTGAGGCCTATCCAGCTGCTGCAGATATCTTCCTAAGTACATTCCGAATGGGCATTATATTCAATAATGGGTCTAATCAGTGATGAGTACAGGGGGATAATAACTTCCTTATTCCTAAATGCAAACCCCTTTGTGATAAGGTGGGCCATGTAGAAGGATTTTCTAGCCACTTTAGCAATGTGGTTGTCGAAAGAGAGGTTACTGTCTACCTGAGTCCCTAGGTCCCTTATCACACTCTCTTAGATAAGTGGGCTGCCACCTGTGTTGTAGTTCATAGGTACTTGTTTTTTCCCAAAGGGGACACCAATGCACTTTTTGGCATTTAGTTTGAGGCAATGGTTTTGGCACCATGTATCTATATCTGTGAGATCCTTTTGAAGGATGTCAATGTCACTAGGATTCTCTATTATGGCACCCAGTTTGCAGTCATCTGCGAACTTTGTTAGCTATAGTTCCTCCATGTTTGCTAGTACTTCCGAGAAGTAGATAACAAACAGGAGGGGTCCCAGGACTGAGTCTTTTGGTACACCACTAGTCACAGGTTTGGAGTCTAATCTAGCATTTCCTGTTCTCACTGAATGGGTTCTATCCATAAGCCAGTTTGCAATCCATCTTGCTACGTAGGGGTTTATATTTAGGTTGGTGAGTTTGTCTATATTTCCTGAGTGAGGAATGGTATCGAAGGCCTTTGCAAGATCAAGGTATGCTGTGCGAACGACCTTGCCCTCATCTATTGCTTTAGTGACCATTTCAAAGAAGTCAACCAAATTTAGGAGACATGACCTTCCCTTCACAAACCCAAATTGGGTGGGGTCCAGGGTTTGTAGGTTCCCAATGTCATTGTTTATGAGTTCCATGATGATGCACTCCATGGCCTTGTAGACGAGACTCATCAGGCTGATGGGGTGGTAATTCCCAGGGTCAGTGGTTGCACCTCCTTTGTGGAGTGGTATGACAGTTGCCATGCGCCACTCTATGGGCACATAGCCTGAGGTGAGGCTGTGGTTAAACATGGTATTAAGGTGAGGGGTTCACTCATTTTGGAGCTCATGTAGCACGCAGCCTGGGATGCTATTTGGTTCCAAGGATGCTGCATTTCTTGCCTTGGTGAGTGCTGTTTTCACCTGAGTGTCTGTGATTTTAGGGGCAGCACAATCTTCTGGTATGGATATGAGCCCTTTGGGGGGAGAGGGTGAGCTGAAATTTGCACTGAACCTATCTGCCAATATATTGGCAATATCAGTTGGTTCCATGAATTTTGAGCCATTATGCTGTAGTTCAGAGCAGATCTGAGAGTTGCTATTAAGGTTTTTGACATAGCTAAAAAATGCTTTGTGATTGTCTTTGGTGTCCTTTGCAATTTTTCTTTCATAGCTCACCTTAGAGTTTTTTTTTATGAAGGTTCTTAATTTTTTGCTAAGGTTTGTCAGGGAGACCCTCCATTCCTGGGTTTTCATTCTTTTTTTTTTTGCATTAATTTCTTCCTCCTATTATATAGCTTGTTTGTGGCTGGGGTCCACCAGACTGGTTTTCTCTTTTTGGAGGAGTGGGTCTTGGTCTTGTTTGGTATAGCATGGTCCATGCACTCATTTAGGTGCCCATAGGGTGCTTTTTTGTAGGATATAACACATTCAGTCATACTGACATTCTGCATGGGAGTAACGAAGTTTGCCACCTCTGTCTTGAGTAGCATAAAGTTTGCTTTGGAGAAGTTTTTCACTATGGTTTCTTTTGGGATGGGGGATAGGGGTGGTATCTAGGGTGATGAGTTTGTGGTCTGATCTGACCAATGAGAAATTTACCACTGGTGTGGCGCATTTATCCCCCATGTTGGTGATGACCAGGTCCAGTATATTTTTACCTCTTGTGGGGGTGTTTACAAGCTGGTCCAGAGCATTGGAGTTAATGTACTCCAAGAAACACTGAGCAAAGGTATTAGTACTTTTGTAGTTTTCCCAATTGATGTTTGGGTAATTGAAATCACCTAGTATAAGGGTGTTTGGTTGGACTCTCATGTTTTCCAATACCTCGAGGAAAGTGGAGTAAGTGTCCTGGGGCAGGGAAGGTGATCTGTAGCAAGCTACAATCTGAATTGCAGTTTTGCCCATAGTTAGTTGCACTTGGATGATCTCCAAGGCATCATACTTTGCAACTAGTCTGGAAGTGTGGTTATCCCTGATGAATATGGATACATCTCCTCCCTTTGTATTTCAGTCCGGGTTTTGTGACCAAAATGTGTGGTATGAGTTGTAACCTGGAATCGCTGGGGTGCTCTCTTGAGCCTTGAACCAGGTCGCAGTTACTGCACAAATATCGATGTTCTCCATGTTGAGGAGTGCCTCAAGAGAGTGCATTTTGAGGTTTAAACTCCTAGCATTTAGCAGCATGACCCTCGGTTTATTATCGCTAGTACTTGTTACGATGGTGTATTTTTTTTTATCCTTGCCTAAAAAAGGCACTATGGGGGTGGCAAGAGCCTTAGCCAGTATCCTGAATCCCAGGGGTGACAGGTGCAAGCCATCTCTGGCAAAGCATTGAGGCTTGTTGAGCATGTCATCCCAGGCAGACAGACACTGGATCCCCTTTGAATGACACCAAAAACTTAGCCAATTGTTGAAATGTATAATTTTTTCTTTGTACTGTGGTATCATACTTGGTGAGGGTAAGATGATACTCAGGGCTAGGGTCATACCTGCCTTGATTACATAATCAGAAAGCTCTTCTATGTCCCTTTTCATGTAGTCCAGGTAGGTATGTCTCAGGTCATTCACATCAACATGGACAATGACAGAGTCGTATTTGTACTTGTTGTGGAGTGACGTGAGTGAGTGGGTAATGTGGCAGATTCTGGCACCCGACAAGCAACTGACAATGACCTTCTCCTTATCCAACATGGTGAGAGGGACATTGGTGTGCCTGACTATGGAGTCACCTATTACAAGTGTGTTAGGTATTGTGTTTTGCCTTAGAGGCTGTGGTTGTGCAGCGCACTGTTTTTGTGGCTATGTGATGATTGCGGTGTGTTTGTGAGTGTAGGTTGCTTGCGTGTCTGCTTTGGAGGTGTCTGTTGTTTCTGCAGATTTTTATTTAGCGCCTCCGAATATGCCTTTAGGTATCTATGTGTGGGGTTCACATTTGGATATATGATGAATCTATGTGTAGTAGGTGGTGTGCTGCAGGATGGTACCTTCTCCTCTTGACTGTCAATTCCAGTCATGACTGGAGAGAGCTTTGCTTCAAGTTTAGCTATGTAAGTGCATCTCTCACAGATTTTGGTGTCTTGTGGTAGGAGGAGAGGGTTGTCTGTGTCATGAGGCAGTTGTGACATTGCCTCAGGATGCCCAAATTCATCAGGTGCACAGGAGAACTCACCGGGAGCTGACTCTAGGACATGCCTGAATGGGTTAAGGAACTTATTTTTGGGGAGAGTCATTTGACTGTTGTCTACAGACAACTGTTGGGGATCTAGTATTATAGCTTATATAGTGCTTCTGATGCTTTTTGCGCCAAGTGCTAATCTAAAAGTACTGATTTCAGAGCTAAAACTGGAGGAACTGGCTAGTACCAATGGAAAAACTGAAGAGCAGACTCAGTGGATCCGAGGATAGTTTAACCCTTGCTAACCGCTGCTGCGGGATGCACAAAACCACGCAAATGCATTTTTTATATCAGAAAGATTAAAGAGATAGAATTTAGCCAAAAATGGCCAATAAAACTACAGTTTCTGGGCAGAAATCACTCCTCCAAGGACAGGTAGGCTGTTCAGAGCTCCCCACTCTATCACTGGTGAACAAAGAAACTTCCTTTTTGCCCAAGTAAGGTATGGTCAACACAGAAGCACAAACACAGTCCAGGTATCAGCAGGTATCTGAAACTGGACTTTTCTAGCTTAGTAAGGCGGGAAAATAGCAAGCTTTTTTTGTTTGTTTTTTCAGGAAAATCAATCGAAACAGGTAAAAAACAACATTTACAGTGCAGTAATGGCTGTTGCCCTTGAGTGGGAAGCCAGAGATAATTAAAAATACAATTTACAGCAAAAACGACTTTGTAAAAGTGCAGGCACAAGTAAATGCAATTTTCTGTATAAAATGAGCATTTTGAGAAGCAATAAACACCAGAAAATGAGCATTTAGGCAGAAATGGCAGTAAACAGCAAGAACAACCAAAAATGGTACTTAAACACTCCAAACTCTCTCCTTTTGTCTTTCTGGCATTGTAGGTCTCTGCAGGACACCTGGGCAGGATCGTGTGAGCTTATACAGACTCAAAAACTGCACAAATGCGGTTTTTATTTCAGAAAGATTAAAGAGAGAGAATTTAGCCCAAAATGGCCAATAAAACTACAGTTTCTGGGCAGAAACCACTCCTCTAAGAACAGGTAGGCTGTTCAGAGCTCCCCACTCTCACTGGTGAACAAAGAAACTTCCTTTTTGCCCAAGTAAGGTATTGCCAACACAGAAGCTCAAACACAGTCCTGGTATCAGTAGGTATCTGAAACTAGACTTTTCTAGCTTAGTAAGGCAGGAAAATAGCAAGCTTTTTTTTCAGGAAAAACAGTAGAAACAGGTAACAAACAACTTTACAGTGCAGTAATGGCTGTTGCACTTGAGTGGGAAGCCAGAGACAATTAAATAATACAATTTACAGCAAAAACGACTTTAAAAAAGAGCAGGCACAAGTAAATACACTTTTCAGTATAAAATGAGCATTTTAAAAAGCAATAAATGCAAGAAAATGAGCGTTTAGGCAGAAATAGCAGTAAACAGCAAAAAAAAAAAAAAATGGTACTTAAACCCTCCAAAGTCTCTCTTTTTGTCTTTCTGGCATTGCAGTTCTCTGCAGGACACCTGGACAGGATCTGCTGAGCTTATACAGACTCAAAAACCACGCAAATGCGTTTTTTATTTCAGAAATATTAAAGAGATAGAATTTAGCCCAAAATGGTCAATAAAACTACAGTTTCTGGGCAGAAACCACTCCTCCAAGGACAGGTAGGCTGTTCAAAGCTCCCCACTCTGACTGGTGAACAAAGAAACTTCCTATGTGCCCAAGTAAGATATGGCCAACACAGAAGCCCAAATGCAGTTAAGGTATCAGCAGGTATCTGAAACTGGACTTTTCCAGCTTAGTAAGGTGGGAAAATAGCAAGATTTTTTTTTCAGGAAAAACAGAAACAGGTAACAAACAACTTTTACAGTGCGGTAATGGCTGTCGCACTTGAGTGAGAAGCCAGAGACAATTAAATAATACAATTTACAGCACAAATTACTTTAAAAAAGTGCAGGCACAAGTAAATGCAATTTTCAGTATAAAATGAGTGTTTTTAGAAGCAGTAAATGCCAGAAAATGAGTGTTTAGGTGGAAATAGCAGTAAACAGCAAGAAAAACCAAAAAATGGTACTTAAACACTCCAGAGTCTCTCCTTTTGTCTTTCAGGCATTGTAGGTCTCTGCAGGATACCTGGGCAGGATCTGCTGAGCTTATACAGACTCAAAAACCACACAAATGCGTTTTTTATATCAGAAAGATTAAAGAGATAGAATTTAGCCTAAAATGGCCAATAAAACTACAGTTTCTGAGCAGAAACCACTCCTCCAAGGACAGATAGGCTGTTTAGAGCTCCCCACTCTCGCTGGTGAACAAAGAAACTTCATTTTTGCCCAAGTAAGGTATGGCCAACACAGAAGCTCAAACACAGTCCAGATATCAGCAGGTATCTGAAACTGGACATTTCTAGCATAGTAAAGCAGGAAAATAGCAATATTTTTTTTTTCAGGAAAAACAGTAGAAAGAGGTAACAAACAGCTTTTACAGTGCAGTAATGGATGTTGCACTTGAGTGGGAAGCCAGAGACAATTAAATAATGCAATCTACAGCACAAACAGCTTTAAAAAAGTGCAGGCACAAGTAAATGCAATTTCCAGTATAAAATGAGCATTTTGAGAAGCAATAAATACCAGAAAATGAGCGTTTAGGCAGAAATATCAGTAAACAGCAAGAAAAAACAAAAAAAATGGTACACTCCAAAGTCTCTCCTTTTGTCTTTCTGGTGTTGTAGGTCTCTGCAGGATACCTGGGCAGGATCTGCTAAGCTTATTTAGACTCAAAAACTGCACAAATGTGTTTTTTTATATCAGAAAGATTAAAGAGATAGAATTTAGCCCAAAATGTCCAATAAAGATACAGTTTCTGGGCAGAAACCACTCCTCTAAGGACAGGTAGGCTGTTCAGAGCTCCCCACTCTCACTGGTGAACAAAAAACTTCCTTTTTGCCCAAGTAAGGTATGGCCAACACAGAAGCTCAAACACAGTCCAGGCATCAGCAGGTATCTGAAACTGGACTTTTCTAGCTTAATAAGGTGGGAAAATAGCAAGATTTTTTTTCAGGCAAAACAGAAACAGGTAACAAACAACTTTTACAGTGCAGTAATGGCTGTCGCACTTGAGTGGGAAGCCAGAGTCAATGAAATAATACAATTTACAGCAAAAATGACTTTAAAAAAGTGCAGGCAGAAGTAAATGCAATTTTCAGTGTAAAACGAGTGTTTTGAGAAGCAATAAATGCTAGAGTATAAGCGTTTAGGTGGAAATAGCAGTAAACAGCAAGAAAAAACAAAAAAAAGTTACTTAAACATTCCAAAGTCTCTCCTTTTGTCTTTCTGGTGTTGTAGGTCTCTACAGGACACCTGGGCAGGATCTGTTGAGCTTGTACAGCAAGGAGCTCATTAAAAAAACTAAATAAATAACTATCAGAGCAGATAACTGGCAGAGCAGCAGATGAGATAACTGGCACCATCTGCAGGTCAGATAACTGGCACAGCAGCGATAACTAACAGAGCAGCAGATCAGATAACTGGCACAGCTGCAGATCAGATAACTGGCACATCTGCAGATCAGATAACTGGCACAGCTACAGATCAGGTAACTGGCACATCTGCAGATCAGATAACTGGCACAGCTACGGATCAGATAACTGGCACAGCTACAGTTCAGGTAACTGGCACATCTGCAGATCAGATAACTGGCACAGCTACAGATCAGGTAACTGGCACAGCTGCAGATCAGATAACGGGCACAGCTTCAGATCAGATAACTGGCACAGCTACAGTTCAGGTAACTGGCACATCTGCAGATCAGATAACTGGCACAGCTACAGATCAGGTAACTGGCACAGCTGCAGATCAGATAACGGGCACAGCTTCAGAACAGATAACTGGCACAGCTTCAGAACAGATAACTGGCACAGCTACAGATCAGGTAACTGGCACAGCTGCAGATCAGATAACTGGCACAGCTGCAGAACAGATAACTGGCACAGCTACAGATCAGGTAACTGGCACAGCTGCAGATCAGATAACGGGCACAGCTACGGATCAGATAACTGGCACAGCTACAGATCAGATAACTGGCACAGCTTCAGATCAGATAACTGGCACAGCTGCAGATCAGATAACTAACAGAGCAGCAGATCAGATAACTGGCAGAGCAGCAGATCAGATAACTGGCACATCTGCAGATCAGATAACTGGCACAGCTACAGATCAGGTAACTGGCACAGCTGCAGATCAGATAACGGGCACAGCTTCAGAACAGATAACTGGCACAGCTGCAGAACAGATAACTGGCACAGCTACAGATCAGGTAACTGGCACAGCTGCAGATCAGATAACGGGCACAGCTACGGATCAGATAACTGGCACAGCTGCAGATCAGATAACGGGCACAGCTTCAGATCAGATAACTGGCACAGCTGCAGATCAGATAACTAACAGAGCAGCAGATCAGATAACTGGCAGAGCAGCAGATCAGATAACTGGCACAGCTGCAGATCAGATAACTGGCACAGCTACAGATCAGGTAACTGGCACAGCTGCAGATCAGATAACGGGCACAGCTTCAGATCAGATAACTGGCACAGCTGCAGGTCAGATAACTGGCAGAGCAGAAGATCAGATAACTGGCACAGCTACACTTCAGATAACTGGCACAGCAGCAAATCTGATAACGGGCACAGCAGCAGATCAAATAACTGGCACAACTGCAAATCAGATAACTGGCAGAGCAGCAGATCAGATAATTGGCACAACTACAGATCAGATAACTGGCACAGCTGCAGATCAGATAACTGTCAGAGCAGCATTTCAGATAACTTGCACAGCAGCAGATCAGATAACTGGCACAGCTTCAGATCAGATAACTGGCACAGCTGCAGGTCAGATAACTGGCAGAGCAGAAGATCAGATAACTGGCACAGCTGCAGATCAGATAACTGGCACAGCTTCAGATCAGATATTTGGCACTGCTGCAGATCAGATAACTGGCACAGCTTCAGATCAGATAACTGGCACAGCTGCAGATCAGATAAGTGGCACAGCTTCAGATCAGATAACTGGCACAGCTGCAGATCAGATAAGTGGCACAGCTTCAGATCAGATAACTGGCACAGCTGCAGATCAGATAACTGGCACAGCTTCAGATCAGATAACTGGCATAGCTGCAGATCAGATAAGTGGCACAGCTTCAGATCAGATAACTGGCACAGCTGCAGATCAGATAAGTGGCACAGCTTCAGATCAGATAACTGGCACAGCTGCAGATCAGATAACTGGCTCAGTTTCAGATCAGATAACTGGCACAGCTGCAGATCAGATAACTGGCAGAGCAGCAGTTCAGATAACTGGCATAACAGCAGATCAGACAACTGGCACAGCTGCAGATCAGATAATTGGAACAATTGCAGATCTTCACTGTAGCTGTACTTAGCAGTTGCTGTACCATAGATGGACTCTTTGCTATACATATTGTACACAAAACTATAATAGGACACCAAGCAATAAGCCATGGGGCTGCTTATTTTGTGGAAGAGCTTTAGAAGATGGCTTTTATGGACCATGTGGACAACTACTGAGGACTGGCTGTGTTCAAGGAACACCATTTTGTGAATTAGTACCCATCAGCTTCCTTTAGATGTAGCAGCAACCACCCTGTGCTTTTTTATGTAAGAATTCCTAAATCAAGTCCGTAAGGTGTGTTGCATAGAAATTGTACTATATTACAAAATGAGCCTTGAATACATTGATAACGATGTCTTTTAAGTAAAGCAGCAGTCTGTGTTCATAATAATGTCTAGTGTTATTGGATTATTTTGTTGTATTGCTATATAGCTATCTATTGTTATAGAGGTATAATGTAGAAGGTCCGATATACATTTGGGAAAACAGCTTTTTTTGGCTCAATCGCTCATATGTATAAGTGCAGTTTGGTTGACTTTTTTATGTGGTGCAGGTAGGTAGTAGTACTTAATGAGCATATGGGGAAGTGAAGAGGTTCAGGCTTTGAGATGTGTAAGACTGCACAACAACAGGAATTAGGTACTCACTCTTTCCCTGTTGTTGTGTGACATCTGAGTTGGTAAATATAAAGTAGCAGGCATGGTGGAGGGTGCAAGGAGCTTGTCTCCTGCAAAAGCACTTTTCTTTGTTATTTAGGTTGGATAGCATTTTGTTTATTGTTTACTCTTTCATGTTTCAATATTTACTCTATAAAGTAGTTTGTGAGTTTATTTTTTTCAGAAATTTGAGGGTCATTCTTGTTTATGTTCAACCTTAGCTGACATAATCATATATCTATATCTATCTATCGATTCATATATATATGTATATATATATATATATATATATATATATATATATATATATATATCCACACACACACACACACACACACACACACACACACACACACACACACACACACTCGTATTTATATGTGTGGAATTGGACTCCCTAATTTATTGGAGAGTACAGTTCAAAACATCTCCTTAGCAGCTACGCACATCTTTACAATTTCCTTTGCTGTAATATATTTGATTTAGAACAGCCATTATGTCTTTTCATTGCATCATTTTGCAGACACCTGAAGAAAGTGATGCTTTATTCAAATTTAAGTGTTTTTCAAATGGCCACAAAACATTAAATATGTGCCACATTAAACAAGGTTTTGAATCTGTGATTCTGAATGTGTAAGACCTATTGGATGATCTGTCCAGCAGTGTGATAAATGGCCCAGTACTACAGTCCCTTTATTTGCAGGGTGAGAAAATGACTCTATGATGTCCATAGTAGATGATTATCTTCCAGCACAGAGAGTACAACATGCTATAAATCTTCTCACCATAAAGGAAAGAAGAGAGTGCAGACTTCCCTACCTGGTACAGGTCTGACCACAATCTGCAACCAGGGAGAGCTACATAGCATTTTTATAAACAGAAAAATAAAAAATCAATTCTATAAGCATGGCCTTGCAAACTTTCCAGCTCTCAAGATGCTAATCATTGCTTTAGAATGCAGGTACTATCTTCACGGATGCATTTGCAGATCTTGTATGTGTTTTGTCTGACATGATTTTAAAAGTGATCATAAGAAGACATTTAGTACTATATGCCACACTTCTTCTCAGCGATGCCAATCAGGTCTATTTATGCTACTCATTTACAAAGTCAGTGACTGCAGACATGCATTTCCGAACAGAGAAAATATTAGATATGGGAGGATTAGACTGGAGGGAAGCAGGATTTGTCCCATAAAAAAATAAAGATTTTTTTGTTTAGGTTTCCTATTTGCTCAGCGTTGAGTCATCCTTTGTACTTTTGTAAGGGGAATAATATAGGGGATTTTTTTTATTTGTGGGCTTGTGGCATTGCTCACCATATGTGCGTGTGTGTGTGTGCATGTGCGTGTGTGTGTGTGTGTGTGTGTGTGTGTGTGTGTGTGTGTGTGTGTGTGTGTGTGTGTGTATCGACTAACCTGTGCACTGCTACTTGCTCAAGAAAGCAAGTGCTCAAGTTCCCACTAGTATGATTTCATACTTATATTGGCCTTCCCACGCCTGACCCTATAAAGCTGCTTTGACCCACCCTGCTCTAAACTCTCATCCTAAAACTCTGACCCAGTTCCTAACTTGAGTTGTCAGTCTTTAACCTTTAGTGGTCATTATAATACTTGGTTCTCCTGGTTGGTGTGTCTTCTGCTCGAATTCTACATTTCCTTTGTATCTGTACTGATTTCTGTATTTACTAAAGTCTCAAGTTTCCTTCCACTTCCTTATGACATGCAAGTGCCATTAGTTGAGCGTGCAATTCCAAATTAGCCAGTAAGTTTGTGTGTATGTCTAATATAAATATAGAAGTACATTTACATCCTGTTTTAGTCTGGCTTCTCTTCCAAAACAACATCTTTGCCTGATACAGATTGCTTGCTGGTCTTGGTTCAGCTTCCCCACAATGCTGAGTAGGATAAATCTTGTTGAAAAAACATATACCCTACTTGTAAACAGTTATAATATTGTTGCCCCTGAGAAGATCAAACTGCCATTTGGTCTTTTGGCTTTCACGTGGATGTCCACATAAATACAATTATTTGTATTACACTTCTGCAGAAACCTCTCATGTTGCTATACTGTTTGATATAGTGATTCTGATGGTGCCCTGAACTGTTCACAGAGGTGATAATCCTGGAGAACATGTGGTAACTAGGCTTAGAGGTTATAGGTAAGGATCTGCCAGCTTTTTTGAATATTCGGCTAGAAGTTTTTACCACAGTGGCGGCTGGTGACTTCAAATCAAAGGGGGGCTGCAGTAGACAGCTGAATGGGTGGGGTCAATGGGATGGGGTGCAGCCAACTAGAAAGGGGAGGAGCTATGCTCAAAACCACAAAAACTGTAACTTTAATTAAATACACTGCCCTGCGTGCCAAACCGTCATTATGAGAGTCCAATCAAGACAAAATGAAGTGTAGAAGAAAAAAATATTTCAATGCATTGGCTGCATGACAGCTTACTTAATATCTAGATGGAAACAAAAAGGTTGTGAGGCATGAGAAAAAAATAACTTTTTAAATACATTACTGGAAAGCCAGTCAAAATCAATTATAAGAAAAACAAGCAGCACTCAACTCAAACCACTTCTCCTTGCACTGCAGGTCTAATTATAATTTATATTCAGCTTTATTAAAGTACCAAGTAACATGCTGAAAGAAGCAATCTCTGTGATACTCCCACTTGTAAAAATGTTTCTTATCCTAAAAGGACCTGCTGCCTGACAACAACTATCTACTTGTTTCATGGGGAAAACATGATCAAAGTAAAAAATGAAAAGCAAACAAGAAACAAGCTCAAGATACATTGCTTAAAGGATTACTGTACAGGTAATGGACCACACATGATACATTGCCATTCTGTTTGGTTTACAGGTAAAGCCTGCAAAGATGACTGCAAGTCTCCAACAAATGTAATGAGCTTCTTAAAATAATGTAATCCTGTCCTTTATTACAAATACTGGCATATGCATTTCAATAACCAAGGCTTATACATTATCTAGTTATGTAAGTATTCTCTGCATGGCAACAACAGAAAGGCTTTCAATGTTGGCAAGTTTTTAACAGTATGCTTATTAAAGCTTACTTGCATCTTACAATCTCAGATATGCTTACCTGATGGTCATTAAATCATTGCTACTTAAACACAGAGCAGCAGGCACTTTCTGGGTAATAATAAGCATAAATCAACAGTATAAAAATATGACAGAAACCAGAACATTCTGCAAAATCAAGGACAGAATAAAAGTAGCACTTGTGTCTACCTTGGATGGGGGATACTCTGCACATTTGCACTGCATAACTGCTCCCTGCCTTGCTTGGACACATCCAGAGTCACTACATGGGGGAGTGGGGTGCAACAAGGTTGTCACAATTTGAAATGTCTCTGGCTGACTGTGATGGCCCTAACACATTTGTCATACCTCTCAACCTCAGGACAAGAAAATGGACAGAGCCATACATAGAAGTGGGACAAAGGCCAAAAAATAAGGACAAGTTTTAAATATTGTTCTTATAAACTTAGAAAGATAATAGAATAGTAGGTCTTGCATTAGTATGAATTTTCTGAAAGGTATGAAATCTGAAACTCAAATGTCTGTCATTGTTTTCTAACTTCAGTCTTTAATGATTTGCCACTAATTTGCCAGAAAAACACAATTGTATGAAAAATGGACCAAAAATGTGATGCAAAAATATAAAATAGCCACACAATGCAGCTGGAAACCTGTCAAAGAAGGGATACTTTTTAAATATTAGTACTGCTAATTTGAGCAGCTGACAAAATAAAAGAATCTACATGCATTTCTGAAATAAAAGTAATCTATAACTCTGATTATTACAGTTATTTCTTATTTGTAAGCCCTCCACATTTTCTTCCAAAATTGCCATTTTGTGGTGGGATTATTAGGGGAAGAGCAACATTTTGAGCCAAAATTAGGGACAGTTGAGAGGTTTGGATATGCCTAATTCTATAAAGCAATTTATTTGCATGTACCTCTCAACCTGTTAATGCAGGAAATCTGGACAAGGCCAAATATACTGGGGGAACATATAAACAGTACTATAAATTGCTGTATAAATTGAGACAATTGATAGAATAACAGGTCTTGCTTTAGCATGCATTTTTCTGAAGGTTATGAAGTCGGAAACTCAGTGTCTGTCATTATTTAGTGACTTAATTCCTAAATTATTTGCCAGAAAACCACACATTTTATGAGGAACAAGCCAAAAATAAGAAGCAAAAATCTATTCATTCTGTGAAAATCTGGACAGTTGAGAGGTATAGTTCAGCTGGGGCTGTCTTTGAGTTTGCCGCCCTTCCCCCTCACAAAATTATGGTCGAATGGAGCCTCCCCCCTGCAGTTATTCCAATGAACCATTTCTTGGCTATTTCCCCCATTTACCTTAAACACTAATGCGCATACTGCTTTACTTCTACAATGATTTGGACTTCATTGAAAGTTTTATTTTGCCTTTTACAGCACAAACGCTAAGACATCTGCTAAATAAAGCAATGCAATCTCACAAAATGAGTCTAAATGAGACTGATGCATGGTGTCAAAGCCATGGTCTCAAGCTAAATGCAAAAAAATGCGTAGTAATCCCCTTTGGGAAAAACAGAGTACCCGCAATCTACAACATAGGAGGTAATCCCCTGAAATCTGAAGAAGAAATAAGGGATCTAGGGACCCAAGTAGATAGTCAGCTTTCCTTTGATAACTATGTTGCCAAAGTGGTTAGAAAATCGTTCTATGTGACCCATCTGATCATGAAAGGGTTCGCATCAAGATCTAAGGATGTAATGGTGCCCCTCTACTCTTCCCTCATCAGACCCATTATTGAGCACAATGCACCAATTGGAATGTACCTGGCTAAACATCTCCAGCAGCTGGAGAGACCACAGAGGTACCTAACCAAGAGGATTACTGGCCTCAAACAGTTGCCCTATGCAGCACGACTGAAAAAGCTAAGACTGTTCTCTGTTGCATACCGCTTTCTCAGAGGCGATCTCTGTCTAACGTACAGAGCCATGTCCAACCCAGAATTGTTGAACATGCTCCATCTTAGAAAAAACAAATCTACTCAAGCTACATGCTCTAGGGATATAAACCTCAACACAACAATGAATAGAAAATGCTGGAGGTATAGATAACCCTTTGCAGAGACTTCCCTTACTATGGAACAGGGTCCCGATCTACATAAGACAGAGCCCCTCACTATCACTCTTCAAGAGGAACCGTGATGAGTGGATGGGTAACAGAAAGTTCACACCGGGGATCACACCAACAGCACTACTAGATAGGGGCCAAGGGTACTAGCTGCTAGTACAAGGGTCTAGGGAACTACTAAAGGGGCGGTGAATACCGCACAATGTGGCTGGGCTAATATATGCCTTCAGGCAGATAGCCCAGTACCAACCTATGAACCTACAATGAAAACAGACTTAGCAGTAAAACTTCTCTACCCTTGAAACTCACATTCATTGAAACAGCATTGAAACCCACATTTAAAGAAAATTCATTTTGCTAGTGGCAGATAAAGATTAACTTTGGGCTGTTTTCAAATCATAGGCCCCTTGCACACGAAACATACACGTGGTATTTGATACACCTTCCTGATGTATTAAATTATATTCCTTGTACAATATAGTACAGTTGTTAGAGGGCGTTTTAAATTTGTTTTGAACATTTTTCCAGTAAACAATGAAACAAAATGCATGCACCAATAATGACAAAATTACCCAATTCAGAACATTTTTTCAGTAAACAATGAAACAAAATGCATGCACCAGTAATGACAAAACTGCCCAATTCAGAACATTTCTATCATAAAAGTCTACTCAGACTTCTACAGTCCACCAGTATCAGTAAATATGCACAATCTCTGAAGAAGTAAAAGTCATCTAAATAATTCCACAGTAAAGAAATCTGTAACTAATGAATAGGTTTCTGCTAGCAAACAACTTTATATTTCATTGTTTAATCTACAAATAAAGTGCCTGTTGCCCTTGAGGAATAAATTGCCTAAGTTGCATTAAAAAAATGATAAGCTAGTAATATTGCAATAGGGAATGAACGGCAAACTAATAACAGTTGCATAGTTATTAGGTATCTTCACCAAAAGGGACTGCAGCATCCACTCTTTTTACAATACGGTACAGTATCAGCAATGCATCTACCTACTGAGGGAGAAGAACCCACAGCCTTCTGCATCAAAAGCAAGTACACTGCCTATTGTGCTATTAACAATGCCAGCAGACTTGGCATAAGCAGCACTAAACTTTTGTTCCCCTGCAGCTTTCAGCTTCTTGTAAAATCTACTTGACACTCAGCTGTATCTCTGAACTTTGCAGCACAAGAACTCTGGAAAAAGCCAAAATTTTGGGGGGGGGGGGGGCAAAAGACCAAAAAACAGGGACACATTTTAAACATTGCTTGCATAATGTTGGAAAGTTGTTAGAATAAAATGCTGTGTTACCACCATACATTTCACTGCCAAGTATTGCACCCAGGACCCTGTGCAAAACAGTCAGAGCAACATACCACTATACCAAATCATCTGTTTTATGAAAGAAAGGAAGACTGAAACTTAAATGGCTACCATTTAGTGAATTCAGTTCTCACCATAGCTGTCAACATCTTAGCACAAAACACCTAAACAAAGCCAATAATGGGAGAATACAGCGCCCAAACATATTCAGTGAGTTCAGTTATCACCATAGCTCTCAACCTTGGCACAAAAAAACTGGACGAAGCCAATAATGGGGGAATACAGTCCAAAAAATAGGGACAAATATCCATCAATGGCACCAGAGCAAACCCACACAAACACAGGGATGACATGCAGACTCCACACAGAAGGCACTCCAGCCAAGAATCAAACCAGACAACTTGTAGCTGTCAGGCAACAATGCTACCACTGCACCACTGCACTATTGGCTGTGTTAAGAAACAAAAATACAGAAACCGCAGATTTTATAAGGAATAGAACAGAACAAATATGAGGCAAAAATATGCATTTTTTTTTACAAATGGTGGTGGGTAGGGAATTCAGGCTCTTGTCACTTGGGCCCAAGGTACAAGGGTTCAAACCTTATTATCTACCCACCACCATGTAGCAACTGGGGCATTTCACACACACACACACACACACACACACACACACACACACACACACACTACCTGAGCCAAACAAGTTGCCAGATCCAGCCCCAAGTTGGACACCGATCCTAGTAGGAGTTCATACACCCATGAGAGCACCAGCCTCATCATCCTATCCTTCCCGTGAGAGCACCAGCTGCCTGTGGATGTTGCAGTCTGATCCCCTTCCAGTCTATGCAGTTCTAACTGCATAGACTGCTGGAAAAATTTGGACTTGCATGTTGCATTCATAATCTGGACTGCTGGTGGAGACAGTCTGGATTCTGTGCGCATGCTCCAGACTGGTTCACCAACAGTCTGAATATTGAGAAATGCCGCTAGTAGGCATGTGCGATGTTCTAGGACTCGCGGTTGCTTTTATTTATTCATTCTTGTTATTTTATTTTATTTTTGTTTTATTTTCATATTTTACAGCTGGGGGGCTGCAGTCCTGCAGTCCAATAACACGAGCCATCCATGTGTTACTATGCTGTCTTCTGCTTACTTTACTACAGTCCTTGGGAATCAGCTGCCTTCCTGCTTTTAGATGTACAGGCTTATGATTTCCTTAAGGCAGTCAATGAAATATTTATCTTTTCAGCAGACCATTTAAATCACTTTCAGGAAGCAATTTTTACTTCTAATCATTTATTTTAAATAGTTTTGGAATAACCATGATAATTAATTTATAATGCTATGTATACAGAATTTTCTTTTCTTAATTATTTGTATGATGTTTAGAGATGCAAACTTTTTAATATCTTTAATAAATAATAAATATGCACTAGTGCTGGAGCAACAGGCTAGTTAATCCACTTGCAGTAATATTCATATTTCTGTTGTTTATCTTTAATAATTATATAAAACGTGTCACATTTAATTAGTACTTATTACAAAATTATGAAATTTGTTACTCATACTCTATATGGCATTTATTTGCATCCTTCAGTCTTTTCATGTTGTCCTTATAGACTTGGCGTTATTAGCTTCAGCTAATACTATAGTCTGCCAGGTCAGAGAGAAAGATCATCAAAGTTGCTGTATGCAAATAATGTGCCACTACAAGAAGACATGGAACAGGAACTACAGCAAATGACAGGGGAATGGAATACAAAACTGATGGTGTAGTGGATGAAATAGAGTACGGACAAGACAGTTGTCCTGGCAGGAAATGGGAGACACAGAAGAAGCTGAAACTTGGGATATAAGGGTCAACAGTGGAACAAGTTAACAGTTTAGTGTTTCAGGGAAGGGTGGCCAAAGCTAAAATTAGAAGTACTACAGCTAGTTGTCACAGAGTGCCACATGTAGTGTGTGATACAGTCGCTTAAAAGCAAGGTATGCAAAACAGTGGTGCAACCAGTGCTTCTGCATGTCACAGAAACCTAGGCAGTTAAGACAGAGCTGTTAAAGAAGGATAACATGATGGAGATGAAGTACCTGAGATGGGCAATAGGACATAAACTGTAGAACAGATGAAAAACTGAGGACAATGGAACAGAAGTCAACCTTGATTGCAGGCAAGGTGAAGCAGAACAGATTATGGTGGTTCATTCACATGTAGGTAAATAAGAAATGATTTGGAGAGAAACAGGAAGACGGTTAAAAGAGATATGGATATTGAGCCAAGAAATGAATGGATTGATTGCATGAGGGAAGATCTGGGACAGTCAGACATGACTATCAAAGAAAGTAAGACAGTAGTACTTCTTGCTCTTCTTCTGTGCACTAAGAAGATGATGAGGCATGGGTGTTCATTTAAGTAGTTTATTGTATACAAATATATCAGGATTGGATGGCAGAAACATTAAACTTGCATGCTGACACTCAGGCTGTACACTCAAAATGGCACTCTTGCTTGCACGTGCTCAGTACTTATATGCATGTGCTGACTCACTGGAAAGCTTCTTAATGGTTTATTAGACACTCTGATTTACATCCTACTTCTTTACTGAGCTGTCTCATATAAACAGTGACATTTTAATAGGCATCAAATTATACAAACACTAATAAAGAAAAACAACAGTCATGTCCAATTTACCGCATAACTGGAAGTAGGTTTCAAGATGCGACCTGATCTCGTGGCATAATAGTTAGGAATGGATTTAGCAAAAGGGACAGTCACTGGGGAATGTTCTGCTTGAGGAGTGTCAGGGATTTTCTCAGGAATGGGGATACTGCTTTGTTGTTCTTAGCACTTGGAACCAATAAATTACTACTGGTAGTTAATGTGGTTCTGGTTTGTCTCAGCATAAGTCTCTGGGCAGGTGAACCAAGATGTTTATCACAAGGAATGTTTCTGAGATTTAACAAGTTTAGAAAAACATTGGTATTGTCACGTTGGATTTCTCTAACAGCTGCTTTGCACTTTCAGCTGCATGTTTAGCCAAACCGCTTGACTGAGTGTATTCAGGACTACTCATAATATGAACAAAGGCCTACTCTTCTGCAAATCTCTTAAACTGCTGACTTGTAAGCTATGCACCATTGTCAGAAATAACTCTGTGCTGTCTACCATGGACAGAAAAATGTCGCTTCAACTTAGTAATGACAGTATGGGAAGTTAGATTGAGAAGAAGGTCAATCTCGAACCAATTTGAATAAGAGTCTACTAACACCAAATAATGTTGACCATTCCACTCAAAGATATCTGTGGCTGCTGTCGACCAAGGAAGTTCAGAAATCTGGCTTAACTGAAGTTGTTCTATCTGTTGATGCTGCTTTGTACTATTACATAATGAACAAGATGAAAGTACTTTCTCAATATCTCTTGACATAGAAAGCCAAAATACTAGATCTCTTGCCTTCTTTTGGTAGAATCAGTTCCTGGGTGGCCATGATATAAAATCTTGATATGCTCTTGTTGCAAGGACTTTGGAACAATCATTTTATGACCTTTCATGATGATACCATTGTCTGACAAAATCTCTTCTATGTATTGAAAATATGGTTGCACTTCTACTGGTAAACAAGAGTGCTTTGAAAGCCATCCTCGACTGATAAAGAGGTTTAGCTTCTGAAGCTGTGTGAGTTCTGAGCACATCAAGATGTGTGGAAGAAAAATTACTCACTTCCATGACCTCATAATCAACGTGCTCATTCTTATGCTGTTCTGTGGTCTTTCTTGGTGATCTGGATAAAGTGTCAGCAAGATAAAGAACTTTGCCTTTTGTATAAACAAGATTGAAATTGTACTTTTCAATTTGAGCATAACGAGTTGCATTCTAGCTGGAGCTGTATGTACAAGCTTTCTCAAAATAGTAACAAGAGGTTGGTAATCAGTTTTGATCTAGATAGGTCGATCATAAATATAATCATGGAACTTTGAACATGCAAACACAATTGCCAAAGCTCTTTCTCAATCTGGGCATACTGCATCTTGGTCTGGGTAAGAGTTTTCGATGTGTAGGCTACTGGTCTACCCTCTTGAAGAATGACTGCACCCAGACCAAACTTAGAAGCATCACAGGAAAGAATAACTGGTTTGTGAACATCATAGTAGCTAAGAGCTGGTGGGTTGGAAATTTTCTGTTTTAGGACATAAAATATGCTTTGGTGCTGTTCTGACCAGGACCAAATTACATCTCTGCATGTCAGCTCTCTGAGTGGTGCTGAAAGTTGGCTTAAATCTGTAATGGACTTGCCAAGATAGTTAGGCATACCAAGAAAATGTAGGGCTTGGACATTGTCTGGAACTGGCATCTCAGGAATTGCTGTTTTCTTGGAAGGATCTGATCGTAAGCCTAAACTGGTAAACAAATGACCAACATAAATAATTTCTCATATCCTGAATTTGCACTTCTGAGGATTCAGCTTAAGATTCACTTTACATACTCTTTCCAGAACATTCTTAAGGTTTCTGCCATGCTCGGCTTCACCACTGCATCCTACTAGAATATCATCTACTATAATAGCACAGGGATAGCCAAAAAAAAAAATCTGCTCCATTGCATGCTGAAAATCTTCACTGGCAGAATTTATTCCAAATGGCATCCTCAGAAATCTGTATCTTCCAAATGATGTACCGAATGTGGTTAATAATGAAGATTTTCGGTTAAGCAAAATTTGCCAAAATGAACTCACTGCATCTAAGACAGAAAAAAAGCAGCATTTGGCATGAGGGCAGCAGCCTCTTCTGTTGTGTGCATGGGAAGATGAGGCCTTTTTAATACTTTGTTCAAATCTCTTGGATCAGTACAAATGCTGATATCATCTGAGCTTTTCTTATGAGCAACTATGGAGGATACCCATTCAGTAGGTTCTTCTACTGGACAAATTACTCCACGTTGCACCATTTTGTCTAGCTCAGCTTTGACTGTGCTCTGTATAGTTACTGGAACTTTCTATGCTGGTTTAATAACTGGACTGAACTCTGGGTCTAACTTCATGGAGTACACAACATGTAATTTGCCTAGTTTGTCTGCAAGAAATATCAGCATACTCAGAAAAAGATTAGTTTGGGTGAAATTTGAGCTGTTGTCATTCAGGCTTACATTGTGAACTTCTTTATTTAGTGAAAGCAGTCCCATTTTCAAACTGTCTCTGAGGCCTAATAATGACTGCACACCTCCTTACTATGAAAAATTGCAAGTCATAGCTGTTCCCAGCAGAGTAACTTGAAAGCACTACTGAGCCTTCAGTTTGAATCTTTTCACCACCATAAGCAACCAGCTTCACACACTTTGTCAAATCAAGTTGTTCTGCAGTTTTTCTCTAGAAAATGTTTCTACTGAGATAACATTGCACTTTGAGTTAGTATCTACTTTGAGCTCTACAAGGATCCCATTAATCCAAACAGTACAATAAATTTCATTCTTTGCCCACAAATCTACTGCATTAACTGTTTCACCAAGCACAGACACACCATCAACATAAAAAAGTAGGGTTGCAGCTTTTTAATTGCTCGACTTGCCTCTTGGAATGCCCTCTTTTAATAAAATAATGTACCTTATTTGATTTACAAAACCTTTTGAAATGATTCTATTTATTGCAAGAAGGACACTGCTGACTAAAAGCTAAGCACTTTTCTCTTTTGGGTTAGTGATTTCTACCACAATTACGACAGTTGACTATAAAGCTGGGTGGGGGCACGTATTGACTTTGCTGACTCACCCTTATGCTTCTCTGAGCATGCTCTGGAATTTGCTGGAAAGACTTGGCGTTTCCCTGAGACTGTTACAGGACCTGCAGAATCTGCCATGTGATTGGGCCTGTTTCTTTTAACCATGTGCTGCATACTATCAATATGAGCTTTATCACTGTGCCTTTCACAGCTATTCTCATTTGTAGGCATACTTGTGTGCTTTTCATAGGTTCATAGGTTCATAGGTTCATACTAGGCTATCTGCCCTAGGGCATTTATAAGCCTAGCTAGAATGTGTTTGGCTTTCGCCACCCATTTTAAATTTATTTTGCTATGCCCTTTTTCGAGGTTAGTATACTGTGCCTCTGTCTAACAGTGACACAGAAGTGATACCCGGGGTAAACCTACAATCTCCCATCCACTCATCAAGATTCCTCTTGAAGAGAGTCAATGAGGGACTCTGCCTAACCTGGACTGGGATTTTATTCCAGAGTGAAGGGAGCCTCTGGGTTATGAATCTGTCCCTCCAGCATGTCCTATTTATTTCAGTGCTGAGGTTCAAGTCTCTCGAGCGCGTAGCTTGATGGGATTTGGATTTTCTGAGGTGCAGCATGTCCATTAATTCCGGGTTGGACATGGCTTTATATGTCAGGCACAGATCACCTCTGAACAGGCGGTATGCCACTGAGTAGATCTGGAGTTTCTTTAACCGGGCAGCATATGGCATCTGTTTGAGCCCTTTGATCCTCTTGGTGAGGTACTTTTGGGGTCTTTCCAGTTGCTGCAGGTGTCTGGTAAGGTACATCCCAAAAGGGGCATTGTACTCAATTATGGGCCTGATGAGGGATGAGTAAAGAGGCACGATGACCTCCCCTGATCTAGATGTGAATCCCTTCATGATTAGGTGGGCTATATAAAATGTTTTTCTAACCACTTTGGCCACGTGGTTGTCAAATGACAGATTGCTATCAACTTGGGTCCCCAGGTCCCTAATTACTTCTTCTGCACTTAATGGATTACCACCTATGTGGTAATTTGTGGGCACTTTGTTTTTGCCAAAGGGATGACTATACACTTTTTGGCATTTAGCTTGAGGCCATGGCTCTGGCACCAGTTGTCTGTTTCTATGAGGCCCTTTTGGAGGATGCTTGTGTCGGCTGGAGAGTCGATTATGGTGCCCAGTTTGCAGTCATCTGCGAACTTGGTCAGCCACAGTCCTTCCGTGTTGGCCTGTACCTCCGAGAAATATATACCGAACAAGAGGTCCCAGGACTGAGCCTTGTGGGACACCACTTGTAACTGCTTTGGAGTCTGACATGGCTCCAGCAATTCTAACCATGTGGGTTCTGTCCTTGAGCCAGTTTGCAATCCATCTAGTGACATAGGGGTTTATATTTAAGCTGGTGAGCTTATCTATAATGCCAGTGGGGTATTGTATCAAAGGCTTTGCGAGGTCCAGGTAGGCTGTGTGGACCACCTTCCCTCGTCAATGGCCTTGGTGACTGTTTCAAAGAAATCAACCAGGTTTAAGAGGCAGGATCTGCCCTTAACAAAGCCGAACTGGGTAGGATCCAGTGTTTGTAGGTCCCCAATATCTTTATTTATGAGGTCCATGATGATCCTTTCCATAGCTTTGCAGACCAAGCTAGTCAGGCTTATGGGGCGATAGTTTCCAGGATCCATTGAGGCACCACCTTTATGGAGAGGGACCACTGTTGCTGTACGCCACTCTTTGGACACATATCCTGTAGTAAGGCTGAGATTGAACAGTAGTTTTATGTTTGGGTTTAGCTCTTCTTGGAGTTCATGTAGGACACAGCCCGGGACACCATCTGGTCCCATTGATGCTGTGTTTTTTGCTTTGGAGAGGGTGGCTCTTACCTGAGCATCTGAGATGTCAGGGGGGCAGCACTCTTCTGGGATAGATATTTGCCCTTTTGGTGGGGAGGGGGGGAGAAGTTTGCGCTGAACCTGTCAGCTAGGATGTTGGCAATGTCTGTGGGTTCGGTGTATTTTTGTCATTTTGGACTAATTCTGAGCATATCTGGGAATTACCACCCAGGTTCCTAACATAACTAAAGAAAGCCTTGTGATTATCCTTAGTGTCCTGTGCAATTTTTCTCTCGAAGCTGGCCTTAGACAATTTTATGTGTGCCCATAGTTTTTTGCTAATACTGATCAGTGATGCCTTCCCTTTTTGGGATTTTGCTCTATCATTTAGTAGCTTCCTCCTTCTATTGTATAGTTTGTTTATGGCTGGGGTCCACCAGACAGGACATCTGCCTTTGGAGGATTGGGTCTTGGTTTTATTTGGGATTGCATGATCCATGCATTCCTGAAGGTGTTCATAGAATGCGTTTATAAAGGATTCTGAGGTCTGGGCCGTATTTTCCACAGGCCCGGGGGCTTTGAAGGATTCCACCTCAGTTTTGAGGAGTGTGAAATTTGCTTTAGAGAAGTTTTTCACTGTGGTTTTCTGGGCAGGGTTGGGGTCGGTATGTGAATATCCAGTGAGATTAGTTTATGGTCTGATCTTACCAGTGAGGGATACACTTCTGGTCTGGAGCATAGAGTCCCCATGTTGGTGATGATCAGGTCCAGTATGTTTTCCCCTCTTGTGGGAGTGGTAACAACTTGTTCCATAGCATTTGAGTTTATAAATTCTAGGAACCTTTGGGCTAGGGTGTTGGAGCTAGAGTAATGCTCCCAGTCTATGTTTGGGTAGTTGAAGTCGCCCAATATAATGGTGTTTGGAGAGACCTTCATATTTTCCAGTGTTCTCAGGAAGGCCGAGTGGGGTTCCTGGGTTTGGGAGGGTGGTCTGTAGCAGACTATAAACTGGAAGGCAGTTTTACCCACTGTTAGTTGCACATGGATAGTCTCTGATGCTTCGTGCTTTGCCACCAACCTGGAGGTGTGGGTATCTTTGATGAATATCGATACTCCCCCTCCTTTTGTGGTTCGGTCCAAGTTTTGGGGCCGAAAAGCATGGTATGAGGTATAACCTGGTAGTGCTGGGGTGCTCTCGGGAGCCCTGAACCAGGTTTCTGTTACTGCACAGATATCGATGTTCTCCATGCTAAGGAGAGTTTTGAGTGCGTGCATCTTGAGGTTTAGACTTCTGGCATTGAGTAGCATTACTCTTAGTTTCTTATCCCTTGTGATACCTATGGAGGTGGGTTTGTCTTTTGAGCCTTGCCTAAAAAAGGCACTATGGGGGTAGCAAGAGCCTTTGCCAATATCCGAAAGCCCAGGGGTGACAGGTGCAAGCCGTCCCTAGTGAAGTATCATGGCTTGTCGAGCATATCATCCCAAGCTGACAGGCATTGGATCCCCTTTGAATGACACCAGTACTTAAGCCAATTGTTGAAATTGATCATCTTGTCTTCATATTGTGGCATCATTCTTGGTGAGGGTAAGATGCTACTCAAGGTCAGGGTCATACCGGCCTGGGCTACATGCTCAGAGAGCTCCTTTATGTCTCTTTTCATGTAGTCCAGTGAGGTACGTCTCAGGTCATTCACACCAGCATGGACAATGACTGAGTCATATTTGTACTTGACTTGGAGTGACCTGAGTGCTTGTGTTATGCTCAGGACTGATTCTGACACCATGTCATTCTTCTTATGTGCATTAAGAAGACATTGAGGTTTGGGTGTTCATCTAAGTAGTTTTACAGCTTTTCTGTAAGCTTGTATATCTGACAAATCTCAATGGCCTTATTTAACATTAAATCACTTTCTTGAAGCAGAATCTTTCCACTGTATCATTATTTATACCACATACAGCCTGTCTTTTATCATCTTATCTCTCAAATCACCAAATGTGCATGTTTTAGCTTTTTTTCTCAAGTCAGTTATATATGCTGCAAATGTTTCACCAGGCTTTTGATCCCTTCTGCAAAATAAATACCTTTCCATTGTAACATTAATTTGGGAGTAACACATTTCTCTAAATTTACATTTTAAGCACTCTGAGCTTTCCCTTGTTTCAGCCAGTACCACTATATAGTGGTGTTTCCCCTGCCCTGTAAAAACAGCAGGTGCATTCACAAATGAACGCTCTCTCTCAATGGCATCTGAACCAGCTAAATTAAGCAGAATAAATGCTTTTGTGCATGCATCTGTGTCCGAAAAAGCAGCATGTATGAAAATATATTCCTTCTCAAACACTCTCCTATTTTCTACAATATTGGTATCAAACACAAGCGGTGCGTGTCTGCGAAAGCCTTCTGTCACGCCCACAGATTATAGTAAAACACAATGCAAAATGGCCCTTGTAATTATGTACATTCACACATACCAGGTACTTCTAATAATATTCAAATGCACAATAAACTCTCAGAAAGACTGTACTCTGTGAAATATGCTTTGAAATAACTGTACTTTATGAACTATTCTTTGAAATTACTTTGCACAATGCACTGTAATACTGCACACACTTGCTAACACTTTGCACACTTCGGATATTTTGAATAGCTTTATTGAATATGAAAAAGTAACACATAGTGAAAAAGTATGGTTGTTTTCCCTTTTTTGTACATTTTATGTGATTTGGATATTATTTCAAACGTTGTAATCATTTTGAATATTTTTATCAATATGTCACAGTTTCGGACATTTCGATTAATAAGAAATTTGTTTTGAGCATTCTGAGTGCTTTGTTTTATATTTATAGAAAAATAAACCATTTAAGCAAGTTTTAGTACCTTGAAATTGTTTGTGACCTGTTTTGCGAGTCTTTCAGCATTAAAGATGATCCACTACTGTATATTCCTCCAACTTTAACTGGTTGCCTCATGGCTGTAACTCTGGAACCCATTCTGACACCATGTCATTCTTCTTATGTGCATTAAGAAGACATTGAGGTTTGGGTGTTCATCTAAGTAGTTTTTTTGTATACAAATACATCAGGATGGATGGCAGAAACAGTATTTATATGCATGTGCTGACTCACTGGAAAGCTTCTTAAAGGTATATTACACATTCTGATCTACAGTACTACTTAGGGTTACCACCTGTCCCACTTTGTGAAGGACAGTCCCTCTTTGGGTGGTTGTGTCCTGACCAAAAATATTGAAAATGGCAAATGTCCTGAGATTGTAGGACATAATTATGTCCTATATTTTATGTAATAGTTGCATAAAATAGTTATTTCTGTATCTAAAATACCTAAAGGTTACAAGAAACAGGATAAGCAACTAAACTGCTACAAGAATAAGCTTTTATTTAGGCAAAAAAGTAAAATTTCTATCCTTTGTACTGACCTTGGGTATGTGTCGGCCTGTAAAATCTGATGTGTGTCCCGAAAATGTCCCACTATGGCCATTTGAAAAGGTGGCAACCCTAGTACTGCTGTAGAAACAGTTGTCACAACACCCCAACTCTATGTGAAAAAATGGAGTGATTTTAATGAAGTGTTGTATTTTTATATATATATATATATTTTTTTTTTTTTTTTGTGATATGGAGACTTACTTGTGATGTACTTTGATGTTTGTGAATTGACGATATGCAATTATTAGGTTACTTTTTCTTTCTACAATATACTAAGTCACAACTCTAGAAACAGAACCAAAGTACTGAGGAAATATATAATTCCCTGAGTTTTGCTGTCAATACCACCACAACAGCATTCATAGTAATAGCAGCTAGCTTTCAAATAATCCAATCCCTTCTAGGCTAAAAACACAAACGGAGACAATACCTTATATAACTCAAACTGCATCAACTGAAGAACCAAACAGTTTAAATACACATTTTATATTTAAAATCATTCAAAGCATTTTAATGTATATTTAAAATCACTCAAAGTATTTTAACATGATTTTGACATCCCTTTACTGCAACAACATATCTGTATGTTAAATAGCAGTAGCAAAATGTGGCATTGCCCCTATCACATATCCAGAAACATAGAAATACTATCAGGTAATATGTAATCCACTGATTGATTGTTGCTAGATCTACACTATTCGCAGCATTCATAGTAGTCACATAGCAAATTTTTCTCTTTCATATTTCCATGATTCAAGCAATATCTAAGCTGAAGCTTTTCTGTGTGTGTCTGTGTGTGTATATGTCTATATCTTTAATTTGACAATAGTCACCATACTAGAGTTGTCCTATCTGAAAGGATAAGAACCTTTTATGGAAGGACTCAACATTTAAACTATATAGAGATTCTATGAAATCTTCAGGCCATGAAATTAGTATGGGATGGTGGAGGTCTTGTGTTCTACATCCAAATAAAAGCTAATATTTTCCTTTCATACTTGCATGATTTAAAATGCTTAATCAGAAGGCTTTCTGTGTGTGTGTGTGTGTGTGTGTGTGTGTGTGTGTGTGTGTGTGTGTGTGTGTGTGTGTGTGTGTGTGTGTGTGTGTGTGTGTGTGTGTGTGTGTGTGTGTGTGTGTGTGTGCGTGTGTGTGTGTGTGTGTGTGTGTGTGTGTGTGTGTGTGTGTGTGTGTGTGTGTGTATAATTTGAGCTGCTTTCACATATTCCAATCTTTCTTCAGTCTAAAACATAAGAGTGAGACCCACTACCTTAAGTAACTGTAAATCTTGACTGTAGATTTGCAAAATCCTGGAAAAAGAAAATTGTTTAGCTGGGTGTGCTCTGCTAGTCTGTTAGGAGCCAAAATCTTACATAGCTATACTTGAAATATTCCATGCTTATATGATTCATTAGTAAATTAATCCACTGCCACTGATTACATTAGCCATTCGGGCAGACAATGCCAGATGTCCTACTTCATAGCTAGAAAGATTTTATGAAACTTGACAGGTTTGTAAAGATCTGCAAACATGCAGAAGTGTAGCAATATTACTAATCCTTAGTCTAACAAATATGAATATATTATAACTTTAGATTTATTCACTGATATTTCTTATTTTGATGTTCTTCTTCTTCTGTTTTATTCATTTCTTAATTAGTTAAGACCCTTAGTGAAAAGTACCTCTGCTCACGGATGACTTAGGACCATTGGAATCTATTGCTGACTTGCTCGGAGCTCCCATGTATGTGAGTGAATACTCCTCAAAAAACAGGAAGAAGCAGGAGAGCAGCTTATGGCTTTAATTCACTGCAGTCTTCTGTCAGACCACTTCACTATTTCAAGTCTTAAGTGACTAAGGTTAGTCAGTGAATTTTAAAGGTAGCTTATGACACTGCTGAAATAGAAGAGGCAGAGTAAACAAAAAAAGACGTGCAATGTTTTGTAAATAAAATGAGTCTGACAGAAGGCAAAAAATGTTGCATGCCCCTGAATGTACAAAACATAGAACTGAATAGCCAGATAGAATTTTGAGGGAGGTAAAGGGCATTTCTCACTCTGCAGTATTTATGTAATAAGAACATGGGGGGGGGGGGGTTGAAAGAGCAAAACAGTTAAATTAGCAAAACACCCTTTTCTGAATGCTTCTCTGTGGCTTTGAAGATCATAGCCTGCAGTGGTATACCTAGTTTACTTAGAATTCATATGACATCTGCCTCAAAAACTGACTTCCCATTCAGATACTAAAATATTTAAAATATAAACTGCTTGTTTTTTTTATTTTTGTTTGTTTTACACACATTTTCTGTTTTGTGATCCTTGTAAATACCAGCATTAATCTTCCTGGCTAGAGATGGGATCCACACTAATTTACCTGATAACCTTTATGTTCTGTGAGAACTAATATTTCAAAAAAATCCTTTCAGTATCACATGGGACTAAAAGCCTTTTCATAGACTAGGCAAACAGAAACCTTGTTGTCTTGGAGCAAAG
>NC_056741.1:955268919-955288919 GCF_019279795.1 Protopterus annectens | reverse complement strand
GGGAAGGAAGTGGAAGGAGGTAGGAGTGCAGGTTAGGGTTTCAAGCAGCAATTGAGTGGATGATTTTGGCTCACTGAGGGGAGATCTTTTGGTTTCAGAAGCAATAAGTGACTTCAGGGTTAAGGAGTGACTGGGGACCTTACGTTTAGGGAGTGGAAAGGAGGTTTTAGGTTTATGGTGTGGGAGAGGAATTTTAAGGTTAGGGAACAATCTAATACTTTAGATTTAATTTTCTACTCTGCCAATATTATTTACATATTCTATCAATTCTCTATGGTATTATCTACCTTCTGTGATTACTCTGTGTGTGTGAATTTGCATTGTTTTATTTAATTTTTATGTGACTTTTTTCACCTATGCAGTCCCTGTAAATGGTCTACAGTGATCAGTGTACTACCCCAGATAAACAAACTAAAATAAATAAATAAATGCATAAATTAATTAATTTAGGTAGCAGGAAGGGAATTTTCATTTGTAGGGAGCAGAAGGGGTTTAAAGATTAGGGGCTGGGAGTTTTGTATTAGGGTTAGGGAATGATTGGGGGCTACAGGTTTAGGGCTGTGGGTGGAGTTTTAAGTTTTAGGGAGTGTTTGAGGACTTTAGCATTCAAAAGGGGAGTGCTGTGGTTAGGGATAGGGGCAAGGTAGGAGTTTTATGGTTCATAGGTTCATTGGAGATTACTAGGTTAATGGCTTAAAAGTCCTTACAAGCCTAGCCAATATAATTTGATTTTACCCAATATATGGTCCCTAGGGGCATGAGGATGACATGGATTTATGTCTGCCTTGAGTATTTTACAGACTGTCCCAGTCCATAAGGGACATAGGCACTACTCCAAGTGTGAATTTGTGATTCCCCATTCATTGATCCAAACTGCACTTGAAGATGGCCATGGATAGGCTCTGCTTAATGTGAATAGGAAGCCTGTTCCAAAGAAGGGGCAATCACTGAGACACATATCTGTCTCTCCAGTGTGTTTTGTTTAAGTTGCTGACTAAGTTTATATCCCTAGATCGGATGACCCTCATGCTGTTTGACTTGCAGATGTGTAGCAGCTGCAACAGTGCTGGACTTGTAAGTGCTTTGTAGGTCAGGCCGTCAGGCATAGGCTACCCCCTACTAGTCAGTAGGAGACAGAGTAAAGGGATTGGGGTTTTAGTCTATCTTCACAGAACATGTTGTTTATACCCTGTATTTTCTGGTTAGAGTTAGGGTTCTGATATGGCTGTACAGTTCAGTAGGGTCAGGTGATGCGAGGGCTAAATAAGTCTCTCCAATAAATGAGCGTTAGGGCACTTGCCAGTTGGAACGAGTGTACTGTGAGCTGCTAGGGCATGGGCAGTTGTAGTAGGTCATACATGTATTATAGATATAAGAGAGTATGGGTGTGTTTAAGCAATGGAAAAGCCTTGTGCACCCCCTTTGATGTCTGGGGGTTGTGTCTCCTACAATCCCATATATATATTTTTTCTAGGTCTAAAGTCATTGTACCTCAAATGAAGGGGAGATGAGCTATTGTGCATATAACACAGATTTGTCCTTACTTCAAGGTGCAGAGTAAGCATGTTATATTATAGCTCGGAATGTATTAATTCATTCATTCATGTCCATTTTATCATGTTCAAGGCAACGGTGACAATGGACCCTGTCCTGACATGCATTAGGTGTAAGGCAAAAAAATAGTCCTAGATGGTTTGCCAGTCCATCACAGGACACACACAAATGTATGCACATGCACGAGCTCGCGTGCGCATGGACACACACACACACACACACACACACACACACACACACACACACACACACAAACATACACCACGTGCACATCCGCACACTTATAGGTAATTTAAGGATTGCCAATTCATTTGTTAGCACGTCTTGGAATATAGAAGGAAACTGGTGATCCCAGTGAAAACGTACACAGCCACAGGGAAAACATGCATACACTTCACAGAAAGTACGCTAGCCAGAAACCAAAACTGGAAAGGAAATGTTGTGAAACAGCAATGCAGTTTCACAGTTGTGTCTCCATCTGTAAAGTATGACACTGTAAATATTCTTTGTTTTGGCTATTTTCAGATACTGTTAGCTACTGTAACTTCATAATACCATACGTTTTGACGTGCGATTTATTATTCGCTGCATCTATTTAAAAAAGTGACCATAAGGAGTCTGACTCAATACATTTAATGTGAGACAAATATTCTGTATCAATGTATGCTTGAAAATATGAATAATGATTGTTGCAATTAAAATATTGTGATGCATTATCTAATTGTTTGATTTGTATGCCAAGCTGTATCAGAAAAAAATCAGCAGAACAATTCCTGCAGAATATTTGAAATTAATGTCTGACAAGTAATTTTAAGGTATGTAATAGTACAAAATTATCCTTAAAATGGATGTAAAAGCATGTTCCTCAGTAACTGACAAAATTTGCTGTTAATATGTGAGAAATGATTACTAAAGCTGTGTATGTTCTTTTACTTGTATCATAACAGAAAGCAATTTAGGACTTCTGAAAACATAACATGGGAATGGTATCATACCTAATCCATTAAAACTGACCAGAAAATATTTAAGTGAAACACCTAACAGATTTACTGGGAAGGAATAAGGCACACCTGGGTGTTGCTGCATAAGGAAAATGGAGCAACTGAAAATATTGCAAGTCCATGTTTTAGCTGTGCATCAAAACGCATTTGATCTTTGTGCAGCTAAATTTCTGCTACTTTAAATTGTGTTATTTTTAAGTCTGTTGACAGAATTATTTTATGATATGCATCATTCTCAAACTCTGTGTGCTGTAATTTCATTCATAGCATTACAGCTCTTCCAGGATAGAAGCAAATCATTCATTTATTTTACCTAGCAGAGCTATCACACTGTGTGTGTGCATGTGTGTGTGTGTGTGTGTGTGTGTGTGTGTGTGTGTGTGTGTGTGTGTGTGTGTGTGTGTGTGTCTTGTCTATGCATTGGACGATGAAAATTATAAACTGAGGTTCATCTCTTTTGCAAATTTTATCATGTAACAATAACAGATAGCAGATTAAACTACAGGTAAGAAAATATGAAAGGTGTTTATATTATTTAGTAAAAAATGTAAAGGAAAAACAGGTTGTCAGATGTTTGAAGATATCATAAATGTCCAACTCCCAGGTTACTGCTTACTAGTGTGTACATATAACTAATCCCTGGCATATTGCATAATTAGGAAACCGCAGAAAATGAAGTTGAATAACATGAAGGAAAATGTATATGCTTTGGTAACTGCTTGAGTAAGGCCTAACTCAGACTGGCAATGCACTCATTCATTTATGTGCAGTCTGCTACTGGCTGTAGTGTGAAGTCGAGTACTGTTTTAAACACTTAGTCAGTAATCTGTTATGAAGGGCACATAGAAGATATATGCATCTGACTGTGGATGGGAATAGAGTGGACCACTATGTGCAATGCAAGTGATAATTAAGTTAATAATGTTACTGTGAATACAACTCACGACTCATAGTATACAAATAGCAGGAGATTTGAGATACACAGATCTCCTTATGGGAGACCTCAGAAAGGATACAGCCCAATTATACATGAAAGTGTCTTTGTTCAGGAGTCTATAGGGTACTGTTAATCAAGGATGCCTTCTTGCAAAAATTACACAGAATGAAATATTATATACAGATATAAAGCATAGAGTTACATGTGTATATCATCTTTATATATGTTTGTATATGTGACAAACGATGCCCAAAAACTAAATCTGTATTCTTCATCAACCAAACTCTGTCAATTCATAGCATCAAATTACATTTATCCTTTAGTCTTCCAATGGCGGCAAGTTCTCTCATATGCAACTTTTATTTCAATAGTTATGGTCAATCACAAAACTGTTTGGTAGAAATTCCTGTACTACTTTACATTCTGAAACAATAATGTTATCTGTGATTAAATAACAAACTAAAATAAATGCATAAGGCTGCATTATTTAGTTCTGGATGTTAGCTAGATTACCATGATTATCAGGAAACATACAAACAGTAGCATAGCAACTCATTGCATTTATCGGTCAGTCCAGTCATTATACAGAGCACATCCTTCGAAGCTTGATTTCAATATTTCAAAGACTTAGCAGTGCTATTCCCAATTTTATTAATACAGTATCACATAATTAAGTCTGAAGGCTCTTCAGTCATGAATTATAGTGGTTCTGTTTCATTTTGTTGCATCCTGAGAAAATGTCATTTATTCTGACTTAAGGTATGTAGTTTTATCACTGTTTAAGAACATTTCATCTTTGGTGATATTGAACCTGCTCTTTAGTCACTGATGAAGCATCAGTTTAGTCAAAAGCTCCAATGCTCTTTTTCCCATGTTTGATGTGGGACACCCACATAGCTTCTGCTACCTGAATCCTAGAAATGGATCCTGCAACTCAAACAAATACAGTGTAATGTCATGTTATATAGTACAAAAACTGTCTCATCATCACAGATACATGATGTAAATTCAATATATTTGAAATCCTGAAGAACTTCTATTTTGATTCAGTGCTGCCACATTTAAATCTGTTTCCAGAAGACATGGGTCTGGCAGCAAACTGAGCTAAGGATGTTTTGAAATGATTAGCATGCTTGGAAAGCTTTTAGAACAAGATATGTGAAAAATCAAAGACAAAGTCCTTAAACCAAATTTTAACAGAAAAAAAACAAATTTCTCCAAATAAGCGTACTCCATGGCAACATGGCTCTTAAACAGGACTCTGTAGCCATGGCATTTATTTAATAAGAAAAAGCCTGCAAGCTCTTATTATGCATCTCCACTCACATTGTAGTGATAACTGACTGCTAAATATTGAATTCTGACTGACAGATACCTAAGTGAATGCTTTCACCAGAAACTTGGCAGCTTTTCAAGAAGTATTCTTTCCTGCAATTCAAGTGCACAGAAAACAGGAACAAAGTCGCCTGAAATGAATTAAACCTACTTCTTCTACCATTATAATAAAAGCTATATTAAAATTCTTTATATTAAAATCCTCAGAAATGTGTGATATGTAGTTGTGATTCTCTGTGACAGAAATATTATAACTGAACATTGGTGTTATGAGGTTTCTAAACTGGTCTTAGGAAATATTGTGTACACCCATGTCTAGGTCACTCAGTAATCTCTTTCAGGAAAAGCAGTATAACATTTCTTAAGGTTCATTATGATTTGCCTGTATTGTGATAGGGGATCTCTCAGTTGCTGGGTTGATATCCTAATTGTTTCTGTTAATACACAAAATACAACTAAACACAATGAAACATGAGAAATTTATTAAATGACTGTACAGTTTTGGCATTAAATGTCAATGAACATAAATGGATACTGTCTGGAATAAAATGCTGAACAAACAATGTTGTGTAATAAGTGGCTTTGCTAGTCTATGCATTAATAAGGCCATTATTTCAGCATCCATCTTTTTAAGCAGAGCAATATCATAACATATGAATAAAGTCAATATTTTCCAACACAGATTCTACAGTTCTATAATTCCATTATTTACTTGTATCCTAATCGTTTTAAATGTCCTCAGAAGATGTTCTTTGCTTAGGAATTTAACTTGGTCCTTTTGGGACAAACACTCCAAACACACACGTTTTCAGAGAGGATGGCATGTATTTGTCAAGATTAATGAAGAGAATTTTTGCAGAAGGTATTTTGCAATATTTGATGAACATTAGGCAGAATTTTTGCCAAGTCGAAAATTTAATGGTTCACAGATAGCCACATTTGATGCACCTCTGATGTTTGTTAATGCTAGAAGTAATAATAATAAAATAAATTAATAACATATTTTTTATTGGAAAATTTGCTACATTTCCACAAGACTGATCTTGTTCTTGTTTGTGAAACATCTTTACAGAACAATGATCGGAAACCATTTCTTTCAGGGTATAAATGTTTTTACTGTAATAGACATTCTATCAAAAAATCAGGTGGAGATGTTAAGATAGGAATTAAAGATAGGTATGAGACCTGTGATTATTACATGTTCAGTGATGGCACCAATACTATAGTCAGTGTAACTGTGACAATAAAGACAGCCCTGGAACATATAACAATCGTTGGAGTGTATAGACCACCAAAGTCAAGTGCAGATGACCTAGAAGAATTCATACATTTCTTGCATGAAACACAGGAGGGAAGAATAATATTAGCTGGGGACTTAAATTTACTAGAAACAGACTGGAATACTATTGATTCAACAATGTTAGTAAGGAAATTATTCACAGCATATATTCAGGAACAACAATTGCTTCAGATTGTAAAACAAACCTACCAGGGGACAGAACATGCTAGACATTGTGTTCCCAAATAAATTACAGTTACTTCAAGTCAAGCTTTACCACCATTGATTTGCAGTGATCATGGGGTTATAAAGGTTAATTTTTTGTTAGATGATTTTGCCAAACTGAAATCTAAACCAATGTACAGAAGATTAATTACAAATTATATAGAAGCAAAGTAGTCACTATGTAAAACTAATTGAAGTGATGTTTTCAGTGAAAAAAAATGCAGATGGAATGTGGAAAGTTTTGAAACAGAACTTTTTTGAGTGCAAAAAATCAAAAAATGTTTATCATCATGATCTAGGCATACAACATCAGGGGGTTATATTTCCATAAGAACAAGGTACCTGATTAGGGTGAGAGACAAAAAATATAAGAAATTGAAGAGAGGTTGAAATACAACTTTGTAAACTGAAACAAACAAGGTGGACAAACAAATTAAGCATAGTTGTGAGAAAAGAACAAGAAAAAATGGAAGAAAACATATGAAGATATTGAACATAATAGGAAACCTTTTTATAGATACATATGATGTGGAAGGAGTAAAGACATACAAACTGATAAACTGTGTATTGATTCTAAAATTATATTCAGACACAACAGATTATAGATATATTTACAAAATCTTATGCTAAACAGTTTGGCTCCAAAAAGGGGTGATAAGTTGCCCTAGTAACATCCAGGTAACTAGAATCAAATTAGATTATATTAAAAAAGCACTGCACAAACTGGATGCAAGCAAGGCACAGGGAGGAGTCGGAATTATTAATAATTTCCTGAGAGCACTTCAGTAAAAACTTACAGTACCATTATATTTATTATTGACTAGATCATATAAATATGGGGAGACTTTTCAAGATAGGAAACATGCTCCTATTGAACCTGTCTTTAAGGGAAATGGGAGTAGGACAAACTCAGGATCATATAGACCCTTAAGTCTACTTTCATGTTGTGGAAAAACAATAAACAAGGCAATATTGGATGAGTTATTGTGAGAAATAGATAGGTTGGGACCTGAAACCATATAACAGCATGCATATGTTGAAAACAGATCTAATACCACCTGTAACATGATGTTCTATAACAATATAATAACAACTATGAAAGAAAAATTGTGCTTTAATATAATTTATATACATTTAACTTCTGCATTTGACAGTGTCATACACAATACACTGATCTATAAATTACTAGGTATTGATGTACTCTTGATAAGATGGATAGCTGCATGGCTTTCAAATAGGGCATGGCAAGTATCATACAGCAACTGGACAGGTGAAATCCTTGGTTACAGTCAAGGTGACCCACAGGGATCTGTCCTAGGCCCTTACTTGTTTAGATTTTATCTTTCAGACCTAACCTTTTCATCTGAGGTGTTCTACAGTTTATATGCAAATGACCTGAAATGGGTAAACTGATTACATGTGTTACAGATAAGGCATGTCTGCAAAAAACTTGACTAGATTCACCATTTGGGCACAGGAGAATAATATGCTGATAGATACATAAAAAAACTAAGCATATAAGATTTGGGAGACATAAATTGAAAGGTAAATATTTAATGCAGTACACAGTGATTGAAACTGTAGACTCATTTAAGGACCTGGGTATATGGGTAGATCCAGCTTTGAGTTTTTCTAATAATATCAACCAATTGGTTAATGATAGTTATAGAACTATCGTTTGTATAAAAAGATTTATAAAGTCTAGGAAATCAGAAATGATGAAGTCATTGTTTGTTAGTTACATTAGACCCAAACTTGAGCCCTGAAATCTTATAAGTAAACAAGCATGAATAAAATGGAAAGAGTACAGCAGAAATATACCAAGGGCATCCATGGATGTGAACATTTATGTTATTATGAAAGACTAACATATCTGAACTTGTACAGTGTCTCTTATATTTATCTAAGAGGGGATTTTATTCAGGTATTTAGTGCATTTAGAGACAACTATCTCTGTTAATGTTTGGGTTTATCAAAAAGTACTGGAGAATCATCAGACAGCCTATTTATAAGATTCTATAGAAATGAGAAATGTACTAATTGGTTCTCTGCGAGAGCAACTGATGCATGGAATAGACTACCAAATTACATTAAAGCAAGTACTAGTTTAGATATTTTTAAAAACAGCTTGAACACTTATTACGGGAATGAGTGTTTTGGTATATTTGCAGGCTAGAAGGACATTAATGCCCATGTTTGAAATATTTGCATGTATTTATGTAAATCATCAGGTCACAAAAATCACAAAAATTGATAAGCCAAATAACAGCCATAAAGATGATATAGTGAACTATTGAGGATAAGAAAGAAATTATGTATTGTTACTATTATGCAAAACGCCCAGAATTTCCAGACACAAGATATACAAAAAGATTAAGAGAGAAATTAGGGGAAAGAAAAATACTTTCCAAGAAAAAGTGTCAGAAACCTCAAAAAAAATTGTGGTCATTAATACAACAGATTTCTGAAAAACAGTGTATAGACCAAGAAACTTTGATCCATTTGACAAAAAGAAGCATCTGAAGAAGTGCAAAAATATAAACAAAAAAACCTAAAGGTTTTTGAAAAGTATAAAAAAGAAATGAGTTTATAGTCATTTAGAAGAAAACTCATGTATGGCAATACAGCAAAAGGGCAATAAAAGAAAGTCATATGGAACAAAGGATGACTTGTTGTTAAATAAAGTCACAATGAAGAACTGTAAAAAGGGTAAGAATTTAAGTATGGCATGGATTGACTACAAAAAAGCATTTGATAATATCTCACATTCATGGATAAAAGAGTACAAAAAATGTATAAGCTTGACTATATTACAGTGACTATGAATCAGTGACAGACCACTTTGCAGTTAAGCCATGATAAAGGATAAATTATTATCCCAGGGATAAAAATTCAAAGGGGGATATTTCAGGGTGACTCTGTCACCACTGCTATTCGATCTTATCCTTAACCCATAAAGCTGTCTACTTCACAGCTTAGGCCATGACTGTAATTTAGCTCCTAGAAAACAACAAAGTGTAAAGACTTCTCATCTTCGCTGTGTTGATGATTTGAAACTGTATTGCTCATCAGATGAGGAACTGAAAGCACAACTGCAAGTTCAAAACTTTATCGGATGATATAAGAATGTAATTTGGTCTTAATAAATATGCAAAAGCAACCTTTAAAGCAAGAAAACCACAGCACCAAAAAAAAAAAAATCAGATTTGGACAAGAATGTGATATAAAAGAACTTGAACTAGAGGGAGTGTATAAATATTTGGGAATAGATGAAGGATCAACAATAAAACATGAACAACTGCAAATAAAACTTAGTAAAGAATACTTTAGAAGACTTAAATTAATCCTGAAATCAGAGTTGACATCTAGGAAAATAGTTTAAGCTATAAGTCAATTTGCTATTCCTGTCCTAACTTACAGTTTTGGAGTGATTGACTGGCCCCAAAATGTGTTGGATATACTAGACAGGAAACCAAGAAGGATGCTTCATGCTCACCAAATGATTTATAAAAATCAGTGCATACCAAGATAATATATTCCCCGTTCTGAAGGAGGGATGGCCCTCCTTGAAATTGATTACATGTATAGATCTGCAATTGTGGAACTGCACACATCTGCTGATCTCACAAGCCCCAAACATAGTGAAAGTTGTGAAACATGAGGAGAGTAACTCTAAGATGACTTCTCTGCTTAATCTGGCAGAAGCATATCGGTGTCACAAAGGAATGGAAATCAGACCAGAAGTAGATAAAAATAAGGCAGCAACTGAATGTGCCAAAAAACAAAAGAAAGAATATAAAGTGAAGGACCAGATGAGAAGGCAAGAAATGTGGAAAATGCATAAATATAGTTACAAGTACAGAAAACTTCTGGTGGAACCTCATGTTGATCAGGATCGAATGCAGGAATGGCTTAGGAGAGGCGAATTCAAACCAAGAGATGAAAGGTTAACACTGGTGGCTCAAGATAGTGGGCTACGTATCCTTTGGTTTACAAAGTCCATTGTACATGTGGGAAAAGCAGACAAATGTAGGTCTTGTAAAACAGAACTGGAAACTGTTGCACACCTTGTTGCTGGTTGTGGCATACTTATGTCAGAAGGACTGTATACTGAAAGGCATAATACAAGACTGTTGCACTGGGGATTGTGCAAACATTATGGTATTGAAGTGGCTGAAAAACACTTGAAACATTAGTCAGAAAGCATCATAGAAAATGATGAAGTCTAAATCACATGGGATCACCCATTACCAACAGTTCAAAAGATAGATGCTAGAAAACCGGATATAGTGGTCCATGATCCAAAAGAAGACAAAAGTAGCAGTGACCATTGAAATCGCCACACCCAGTGACTACAGTGTCTTGTATACAGAGAGACACAAAGTCATAAAATATCAGGATTTGCAGGCAGAAATGAGAGCAATGTGGAAGAAAGATACCCAGACAGTACCAATAGTAGTAGCAGCAATGGGTCTTATAAAAAAGAATCTGCAATCATATTTAGATATGTTACCAATACATGTAACCCCAAATAAACTGCAGAAGGAGTCATTACTGGGCACACTGCAGGTGCTGCAAAGAGAATTTCTTGCTGACATCAAAGATTGAAACGATACTAATTTCATGAACTTTAAATGTACTCTGACTTAGGAATGCTCTCCATTCCCATCATGGTATTAGAAATGCAAAAGACTTGGAGAAATTAAAAAAAAAAGATTCTATAGGAATGAGAAATGCACTAATTGATTCTCTGACAGAACAGCTGATACATGGAACATACTACAAAATTACATTAAAGCAAGAACTAGTTTAGATATTTTTAAGAACCGTCTGGACACTTATGGGAACAAGTGTTTTGGTATACTGGCAGGCTAGAAGGGCATTAATGCCTTGCATTTATGTATGTAAATCATCAGATCTATGCTAAGTAGTGCCCTGTCACTGACATGCTGCTACAGCTCATCAAGAATGGAATGTGGGAGCAACTCATCAACAATATTACCTACCACTTCATGTTTTCCTTGTTGCATGGATTCCAAAGCTTTTACTTTACTACTAAATGTCACTTTACTTTGTTCAGTTTCATCAGTGATGCTTTAAATATTATATACTTGGCAGATACATTATTTTCAGTTTCAGTTATGGAATGAAACAGTCTAGTACTGTAGGCACCTCTCCTTCCTTTCTTAAATTGTACACCTCCATGAACCTGACTACTACAAATACCTTATTCAATGACTTTATCACAGGTCCAGCCGTCTTGTAGACCTGTTCTCATACATGGTAGATAAGTGTCTCCATGTGATCTGTTTGTTTCTTCAGCGAATATCAAAAGCAGGATGGCACCGTGGTGAAGCAGCTGATGTTGTCACACTGGTTAGTTCTTGGCTGTTTTTTTTTCTATGTGAAATGTACAGGAACTTTCTGTGCCCCAGTGAATTTTCTCTAGATGGTCTGCCTCCCATACACACTTCACACTGGTATGCTTTAAATGACCTTGTTATCCTCCAAAACTGAATATAAGTATGCATGTCATACTTGAATCTGTCTGTACATATTGTGATGGATTGGAATACCACCTAGAATGAGTTCTCAGCTTTCCCACCATTTTGAGTCCCAAGACAGGTTTTGTTCTTCTGTAACTGTGTAAAAGATAAACTAGTACAATAAGTGAATGAATCAATCAATATTCTAAGCATGCCCACAGAGTATTGTCTAATACATAGACTTAGATAACTGTACAGCTGGGTACTGTATCATATACCATAAATCTCAGAATCTACTTTGACTTCTATTATGATAAACAGCACATCTTATTCAATGATCTTCTAATAAACTGTTGGAAAAGGTGAGATTGTGTTTTCTGATAACACCCAAAATTAAGTTAGACTGGCTACACTTCCCCTGCTGTCTCTCAAGGCTTCAGTTGCCAGTTGAGTATTTCTTAGCATATTTATAACTCTGTTCTTGCCGATATGAAATGTACTTTAACCTGGCCTATAAATTAAAGTTTTAATCGATGATCTGTACCAGTAAAAGTACATCATAGCATCATCCACCTTCAGTTTTCCAACACAACTCTCTGGCAATCACATTAATGATTAGTCACAATTTTACAGAGCTGTTACTAATACTGATTATTTACTGTATTCTACTACCTTTAAGAGCTCTAACTGCACTGACACTACTAATGCTTACCCACCCCACTTATACACTGAAATATTCAATAATAAAGTATGGCTACAGTTCCTGTGCGGAAAAAAAAGATACTTACCTCTATCTGCACCAGTCCACTTTACCTTCCTGTGTACTCTCAGCCTCATTAATTATTAAATTAGATAGGCATCCTATCACACAGTGTAAAATCCTTACATTCACTCACCACTCCAGTTATATCACTCATTACCTGGTATAACTCCTTCAGTATAAAGTGTCTCTACACCTTGCCTGACCTGCATCTCAGTTTTGCTTTGCCATCCTTTACCCCTAAGTTCAGAAGACCTTGGAGTTAAAAATGCCTCCTACAATGCTGCAAAGTGTCCTTTGCAGATATCTCCAGTGTCCCCATAGCATGTGATAATTTCAGGTATATACTGTCCTTTTTTGCTCTGCCATTAAAAACTTTCTGACATTTTAACTTTCTCTGTACTAATGTTGCATATGGCCGTATTTCATTCATTTCATCACACAGTGCACTATTGTCTTGTTCTACAGCAATATAATATCCATCCATCCACAACCCCTTTTTTCCCATTTTGGACATGGGGCGGGGGGGTCACTACAACAGTGAAAAATCATCTACAGCCAAGGTTTAGACCAGCTGGTGGCTAGCCCTGCCACAGTAATTCTTCCACACCACACACTTATGGCTAATTCAGAGGGTCCAATCCACCTACTGCATATCTTTGGAATGTGAGAGGAAGGTAGAGCTCCCAGAAGAAGTCCATGTGAACACAGGGAGGACATGCAGACTCTGCATAGAATGCACCCCAGCTGAGAATTGAACCAGGGAACCTCTTGCTATGAGGTTACAACACTATCTGCTGTGCCACTGTGCCTCCCATATTATAAACATATTATTTTTATTTCTATTAAAACACATTTCATAGGAATATATTATAGCAATATATTATATTTGTTTAAAATGTTTTAATAGAAATAAAAACACTTAATACATTTGTATAAATGAATGATTTTAAAAGAAACCAGTCAACAATGGCAGCTTCTTTGTTCATCTGAAGCATGTCCAGTATATTAAATGCATGTGAATTAAATACATTCAAAATAACCCGGCTTGTTTTTTAACTATGCATTGGAAAATACTGATGGTTTAGGTGACTTTTTCTAGATAACAAAGTGACAGCTAATATGTTAATATAGCTGCGCATGCCTTTTACAAATATTATAAATATATTCTTGATTTGCTGGAGCTTTGATTCCAAAAATAACATATTAAAATAAATTTTAATGTTTTACTATGCCAACAAATCAACAAAAATGCTAATCAAACCTTCTTTTGCTCTCTGTTTTACTATATCTGAAATGCAAATTACATATTTCTCTTGAAGGAGCTAGAGATCAACGGAGCTTACAGGATGCCTATGAAAATAATGTATTTCAAAATGATACTAACAAATTAAAATGCAAATTATTGAAATTACTCATACCGTGATTTCATACCCAGTCATGTATGGTGCATACCTAATGTGTCTTTACTAGGACTGCCAAACAGCTGTGAAAAGTTACATTTAATAAGAAACAGGCATGAAGTATCACAGAGTAAGGCCCGATAAGCTAATGGACCAACCTTTTTATATAGCCTGAGGCAATAGGAAAGGCCTCAAATTTTATTTCTGTTTGCTGCTCCTCTTTTTAGGTCATTTTTTGCTAAATGACATTTTGTCCATTACTTTAAGGCAACTCGGTACGTAAAAATCAACTGCCAATCATTAGTGGACCGGAGTTCCGCTGTGGCGACCCCTAACCGGGAAAAGTCGAAAGTCACAACAACTTTAATTTAAACAGTTTTAGAAGATATGTATATTTTAAAGTGGTGACATATCTTCAATTAAATTATTCAACACTAACAAATCTGTGTACGCAGAATATTAATTATTTAGCTTGGTTCATTTATTTGACATCTGTAATTAGATGAGTACATCTTGTAGAGGTGTTCTGTTTCACAGTCACAAAATCATACAGTGCATTATTCTGTAGAGTAGGGTAAATGAGCACAGTTGTAACACTGGTCAGTATGGATACTGCTCATAGTTTGTAGGGCAGTCTGTCCTGAAATATGCTGGACACAGTGCATATTCCAACTCTTCCACGGTTATGTATTCCAAAATCATTACTCCTAGCATGATCTTTCCAATTCTACAATAAATGCAGCTTGCTAGATCCATCTTTAGTCATTGGTCGGTATGGTAATTTATGGTCATCGAGTGATTCCGTTAGAATTAGTACCCAGTTTCATTTTATTGGAGCAACAGAAGAGCAGAGCCAAACCACCATGACTGTTCAGGATAAACACAATAATGCTTCGATGAAAAATGCAAAAAATCTTTATTGAAGAGCTCAAGGTAAGCACTTTCACGACCTCTGTGGTCGTTTCATTAGTCTATTCATTTTATTGGAATCTGCTGTTCTTCAGTCAGATGTGATGATGTTTGTTGCTATAAAATGTTAAATTTAAGTAAGTAAAGCCAGTTATAAGGAGTTAATGGAAGCTCTATTATTTGGTTTTGTAAGGGATAGACCAAATATGGCACTAGTAAAGTTCTACAGTATGACAAGCTTTTTTAAAGGACAGTGCATGTGTGCTATTTATTTATTTAGATGAGAGTAAATCATTTTTAGACCAGAACAGGAAGTGAAAAATACGAGACACAGGCACACACACACACACACACACACACACACACAGGTTCATAATCTAGCCCTACAGTAACGAGGAATAATCTGACATGTAACATAATATTTTTATAGCTAAAACAAATTAAACATACGGTCTTTTACTATAGACCCGCTGAGAACACCATTATATATTTACCATATGCATCATGTGGAAAAGCATTTCTCTGTGGTGTGTGGGTAGATTCATAGTCATGTGAGAGAGAATATTGTGTATATTATACTGGCTTGCGTATTAGTGCCATAATCATACTGTAAGTGGTGGCTTGTACTGTCCTCAGTTTTCACACATCTTATGAGCATTGTTGGTGCTGTGTGTATGTGTGTGTGTGTGTGTGTGTGTGTGTGAGTGTGTGTGTGTTAGGTATTTACCATCTGCAGTGATTAAAAACAGCAATTTATGCAACTCCCTCACTGAGCAAATGTACCATTGACTTTTATTCTGTATCATTGCAACACTGCTATACTCTGGTGTATACTCTGGTGTTAAATGGATGTGACTGAATGGTGTGTGTCTGTGCCACTGAGCTACTTCTGTAACCATCTCATAGGCCTCACTTTGGTTGATAAAGTGTTTTTTGCCAAAACCAGTCCCATTTTAATTTTTTCATATTGGTTGTACTATGTTGCTATTTTTGACCTGCTGAGCAGTCTGAACTATTGTACTTTTAAATGATAACAGGCGATTTTCAACATCTGTTCACATATTGCCATGGAACATGTGCAAGCTAGTAGACCAAGTGCTGTGCATGTTTGTCAGAGAGTATATTCCATTCCCTCAACTTTAGTCATTAATCTGTCCTGTATAGCATAACCTTACGCTAGTTCTTTTCCCAGCAGTAGTCCCTTTGTAGTGCCTCTAGATGACTCCCATGCCATACGCCATGAGCTCTAGATCTTTGTTTGTGGCAGAAAGAAGGGCAGGGCTGAGAGATAGTGATGGTATTATATATATAGCTTCCCTGAGCTTATCGGTGCACTAAGGGAAAATGTGGCTCATCTGGGGTAAAAGGAGGTTTGTCAGGAAGGACACTGAGCCTTTTTCAGCAGATTTTGCCACATTGTCCTGGAGTGGTCCACTGCAGTTCAGTAAAATATGTATCTAGTTATATATCTCATGTACCTTAAGCACTACGCTTCTTGTTGCAAATAGCTTGTGGGTGGGTCAGTGAGCATTTGTATGTTCTTGAAAAGGTGAACTCATTAAAGGAATGGTTTCTTCCTCATGACAGTTTTGTACTGTCCTGACAGTATTCATTGTTTTGTTAGATATATGAGTAGACATAACGGTGGGGGTGGAGGTAAGACTGAGATTCACAAAAGTGATTTAGGGAAAGCTTCAGTAACTAACAATACACAACTATTCTGTGGAACTTAGTGGTAGAGATCAGGCAGAAGAAAATGCATACAAAATGCAAACAGATCAAGTAAACAAATGTAAAGTTTTTCGGAGAGAATATTTCTACCAATATAGTTCTCAAGGAGTCAGGCCAGTTGTGGGATCGCCCTTTTGGAAACCAGTCAGTGCTGTTGGGTTCTTGATACCATGTCATAGAATAAATAGGGATAGGTACATTTTTTGTGGGCTGTTCTCATTATATTACCCATGGGTTTGTTGGTCTAGGGTATTGGTACTGTTATTGTTTTAATGAATGATTGGAATGTGGTTCTACATTCTCTGGTGGACTGGTAGGGGCCCAGCTCTGATGAAGTACTATAAATGTGGAGGTTCTGCATAATGGCTACAAAAGTTGTAACTTTGCACACCCATGTTGTGCTCATAATGGGAACAACAGGCAGTTTATTCACAAATGCACTCCACTGGACCTCATAGTCCTACACAGGCAAATTCATGAAATGGGCTTTTTTCCAGGTAACATTAGATTCTATAGAATTTTTTAATTAACTTTAGTGACTGGAGTCAGTACCACCCTTCAAGGCTGTCAGTTATGGTGAAAGTCAAAAGCATTCATTTGAAAACCTTTTTCTTTCTCTTTGTCAGTACCAGACAGGGGTTCCTCATATTTATTTTTCTCGTTCATCTATCCAATTATAACTCTGATATGATGTGTAGAACACAGTGATGATAGTCACTTGGTAAAAAATGGAAATCTTTAATGAAGGGTACAGACCCGAAAGCTCTCACGTGTTTTAGTGTTTATTGTTTTTATTAAAAGAGGAATACAGCCTGGTGGTCCAGCTGCTTTTCATTTTAAACCTTATACTTTTGGATTTTTAGGTGGTGGACCTTAAGTGAGTGACCCTTGCTTTTGCTTGTTTATTATCTCTGTAATAAACTGACTTTTATATCAATAACATTTTTTGACTCAAGTAGGACGGATATGGCCAGCTGTCAGCGATTTTATGGAGCTGATGAATAAGAAACTGAAAAGAAACAAGATCCATGTATTCTCACTACACCCACCTTTGTAGAACATGACTTTGCAGAGCAAAAAGTTACTTTGCACTGTATGTAGGGAAAGATGGTGATTGGCTGTCCAATGGGACCCTGCTGTGAGATACATTTCTGAGGATTAAATATGTCACCTCTCATTTGTTTTAGTTAATGTTTCAGCTATAGCATGCAGTCATTGTAGGCAAGGGTGCATCACTCTGCTCTGGAATTTTTTCATGTTTGAAAAGTGAATTATTGGTTATGTTAAGCCTTCAGATTAATGTGAGCAAGTTATTTTGGGTCTATATTATATACTCAAAGGTACAGAATGTCAACAACCTTTTCATCGACACATATGTGTTGAATGTCCACTTCAGTGAATGGCCACACCATCGATTTTTTTCCAAGGGAAAGAAATCTGTAGGCCAACTAAGCACAACACAATATAACAAACACTATAAAGTGAGGAGGTTCGCCCTTCACACCCCACACCCCCTAACTAAATATTATAACTCTGAGATTGCACTACAGTGTGGAAAAGGGCAGATTTAAAACAATGGCCAACCGATTTCTTTCCCTTGGAAATAAATCGAAGATGTGGCCGTTCACTGAAGTGGATGTTCTATACATACGTGTCGATGAAAAGGTTATCAACATTGTGTACCAGTACAATAAAAAATGTTTTGTTATATTGGAGAATCTGTAAAATTTAGCTAGATGCTGGTTAGAAGTCATGAAAATGACTCACTTAAAAAAGTTTTTTATGTTAATATATATAAAAGCTTGGTAGAGCATTTATTTTATTGCTACTTTAAAAAAAATTGTTAAAGCAGCAAGCATTGGTGCATGCAGAATGTCTGATACTACTTTTCTACAGTGGCATTTTGACTGGTGAAACATAGCCTTGCCAGCAGCTGTCTGTCATAATTACCCTTAATCTGAAACCTGAAAATGTTCCCTAGACACAATCCTTCTTCACAAATTCATATTTTAATCTTGTAAAAGATTTTTTGCAAAAGGTGTGAGACCACCTTCATGACAGTAAGCAAGCAAGCAGGCCCCATTTAGACATCAAAAAACACTTGGATCCCTATCATATGACTCAATATAGCCTTGCATGCAAATGCATGCAATATAGAAGGCCCTTGTGATATTATGGCTGTTGATGCTAAGAAGGCAAATTCATGAAATGGGCTTTTTTCCAGGTAACATTAGATTCTATAGAATTTTTTAATTAACTTTAGTGACTGGAGTCAGTACCACCCTTCAAGGCTGTCAGTTATGGTGAAAGTCAAAAGCATTCATTTGAAAACCTTTTTCTTTCTCTTTGTCAGTACCAGACAGGGGTTCCTCATATTTATTTTTCTCGTTCATCTATCCAATTATAACTCTGATATGATGTGTAGAACACAGTGATGATAGTCACTTGGTAAAAAATGGAAATCTTTAATGAAGGGTACAGACCCGAAAGCTCTCACGTGTTTTAGTGTTTATTGTTTTTATTAAAAGAGGAATACAGCCTGGTGGTCCAGCTGCTTTTCATTTTAAACCTTATACTTTTGGATTTTTAGGTGGTGGACCTTAAGTGAGTGACCCTTGCTTTTGCTTGTTTATTATCTCTGTAATAAACTGACTTTTATATCAATAACATTTTTTGACTCAAGTAGGACGGATATGGCCAGCTGTCAGCGATTTTATGGAGCTGATGAATAAGAAACTGAAAAGAAACAAGATCCATGTATTCTCACTACACCCACCTTTGTAGAACATGACTTTGCAGAGCAAAAAGTTACTTTGCACTGTATGTAGGGAAAGATGGTGATTGGCTGTCCAATGGGACCCTGCTGTGAGATACATTTCTGAGGATTAAATATGTCACCTCTCATTTGTTTTAGTTAATGTTTCAGCTATAGCATGCAGTCATTGTAGGCAAGGGTGCATCACTCTGCTCTGGAATTTTTTCATGTTTGAAAAGTGAATTATTGGTTATGTTAAGCCTTCAGATTAATGTGAGCAAGTTATTTTGGGTCTATATTATATACTCAAAGGTACAGAATGTCAACAACCTTTTCATCGACACATATGTGTTGAATGTCCACTTCAGTGAATGGCCACACCATCGATTTTTTTCCAAGGGAAAGAAATCTGTAGGCCAACTAAGCACAACACAATATAACAAACACTATAAAGTGAGGAGGTTCGCCCTTCACACCCCACACCCCCCTAACTAAATATTATAACTCTGAGATTGCACTACAGTGTGGAAAAGGGCAGATTTAAAACAATGGCCAACCGATTTCTTTCCCTTGGAAATAAATCGAAGATGTGGCCGTTCACTGAAGTGGATGTTCTATACATACG
>NC_056741.1:955228919-955251419 GCF_019279795.1 Protopterus annectens | reverse complement strand
TTCGAAGTACTGCTATTTTTTTCTGGCTGATTTAGTATTCTGTGGGCAAAGATGAGTTGATTATAAGCAAGAAGATTTGGTAGTTCGAGCCAGGATAGTTGTTTTAAGGCCAAACAGTGAAGGGATCTGAATTTTGTTACTGTGGCAAACATTGCAATTTTATTATAGCAAGTTTTGAGTTTTATTTATTTATTTTTATTTTATTTATATTACATTTGTTAACGGGGTAGAGTCTGGCTGGGCAAGTAGCCCATTTTCAGCAGGGACCCAGGGAGATAAGCTCCATAACAATAGTACAAAAATATTACAAAAATTTTTAAAAGATTTACAAACAATATACAAAAAAGTTTGACAGTTGCCAACAATCACAATTTACAAAAAGCCTTATTAAAAAACAGTAATATGAAACTCATTAGATATATAACTGAAAAACCACTGTGGCATTTTCATTTGGTAGAAGTAAGACAAGAACATAGCAGAATAGAAAACATTTGATCGAAGGCATGAGAAACTCCTAGTTTTACGTGAACTTTATATTATGGTCAATGACCACTCCAAGTAATTCTCTTTGGGAAACTGGAGAAATAAAATTTAATGATGAGATATTGAATGATGGGTGGGCATCTTCAGCTCTAGTTGGATAGAAGAACATGAGTTTTGTTTTGGTAGGGTTAAGTATAAGTTGTGCATTGTTTAGCCAAGATTTCACAGCATTAAATGACTGCTGAGTGATTTTTTTGAGTTTTTGTATTATTGGGGTGGCACAAATCAGGGTCGAATCATCTGCATATTTTACTACAGAGACAAGTGAGGTGGCAGTATGAAGATTGTTAGTAAAGATAATAAAAAGGAGAGGGCCAGAATAGATCCCTGTGGAACTCCCAAGGTTATAGGCAGCAATGAAAAGAGATTTTGTTGCCATTTTACAGCTTGCTGGCATCCAGTTAGATATTGCTGGAACCTATTAAGTGTAGAATGGCTAAGTTTAAGTTCTGAGAGTGTAGTTAAGAGTTTAGAATGGGAGACAGTATCAAAAGCTTTCGACAGATCAAGAAAGATGGAGGAAACTAAATTGCCATCATTGCAATGGTGGTTAATAATACCATAAGAGTTATTTTAGCTAGGATTGTATATGTGCACAAAATTGTTAAAACATTCCTCAGCTTGGGTCTTAATAGTTCATGTTCCTTGAAGTTCCAAATTAAGAGGCTCAATGACACATTGAGTGTTACTCAATTTTTGACTGATAGCTATGGTAAATAGAACCAAATCATATAAATGTAGTTAAAAAACTATTCTATAAGTTAGTATCATATTTTAACCATTTTATAAACTTCCTAGTTGAAGCGTTAGTAAGCTGATAGAATGTGTTCCACATATTGTCCATTTTTTCCACATTATGATAGGTACTCTTCCTATTTTGGAAATGGAGGTGAGAGCTATTTTATTGTGTCTTCATCCTCATACTGAGCAGGTCTTACCAGCCTTTTAGAAGTGAAAAAATAAATAAGGTTTTTATTTTATTTATTTTTTTAACCTTCACTTTAAGTTGTTGCATTATAACTTGTTGGAGGTAAGGTGAACGTCAAGTAGCAAAAGTTGTAATGGTGGTATTGGCTGATTAGTTAGTATATAAATCAAAATATATATCTATATATATATATATATATATATATATATGTTTGTATACATAAAATATCTGGCCTTTGTTGTGGTCCACTGTCTTTCTAGCATTTTGAGGAGGAATTAATAAGGAGGCTGGTGCTGAGAACATTTTATTTCAGTCTGAAGGTGGCTATAGAGAATAGTCAGTCCCAGCAAATTTAAGTGTACTGTTTTAATGGTGCACTTAAGTCAAAATCTACAGGGTCTTGACATGCTACACTTCACAGGTGTGCTGGTTTTCAGGGATTCCTCCGAGGATGGTACAAGTTGCAGGTCTGACCATCTTATTATTCAGTATTAGCATTGAAAAAAAATAACTACATATATATATATATATATATATATATATATACTACTTCTGAATGTTGAAAACACACTTTCTCGACAACCAGAAGATCGAACCCATTTCAGTGAAAGTGCACTAAATCAAAAGTGCATTTTTGCTAAAGCCAGTTCTCTGAAGCAAATTGCAATGGGGATAAGGAAATATTTCCTTTTCTCCACTGTAGTGTGATCTCAGAGTCAGTATATTTAAGTAGGGGGGTGTGGGGGGCACAGACCCCCACATGGGGGTGAAGTGGGGGCTTGCCCCCCTGAAAAATACTGTTTACATTTTTTTTGTTGTTTTTTTTTTCCGATTGGAGAACCAGGTTTTGCGAAAGTGCACTTTCGATGTAGTGCACTTTCACTTTAATGGGTCTCGATGTTTCTTGTTCAAGTTAGTGAAATTTCAATCAAGAAAAATAGACAGTTTTGGAGATAGTTTTTCTTTTTTTCTTCTGATACTTTTCCTCCCTTACTTGGGACTGGGTGCAAGTCCTAAAAAGCATTACATTACACCACCCCCTGACAGACTGCCCCTTTACTGTCCCACGTGACTCTGTTCCCTACTGTACTTAGCCTCTGGGATTCTTTGAGCACCATTTTTAAACTCATTCCTGATCGGGTAGCGAGTGTCCTCCTAGCAGCGGGCTCCCACATATGTTTCTTTATGCTGTTTTAAATTTTTTCATATGGAAACCCAAGGATTTGAAAGGATATGATATTGTAACCTTTTTCTAGCTTTGCTTTTGTCAAGGTGTGAAATGTGAAATTAATAGCTTCATGGTGGAATGTAGTGGAATGTAACATTATCTGTACTTACGGCAACTAATGTTTGCTTCTGTAGCTGCTAAATTTATGGAGTAGTGCTGTATTTGATGTGTGAGTCACTCTGCACTGAATTTAATATTTTACTTGCAACTTTCTAGCGGCTTACAATTTGGAAGCTTACTCCTAGCCTGGCCCTGTTAGTCATTCATCTAATTGCATTCGGGATTACACATCTATTTCAGTTTGGACTGCATGCATATTTTCTTAAATAGTCCCATGTGCCGTTTTTGCTCCTGTTACTGTATTACTTTTAATACAATAGTTTTTGTTCTGTTTTCCTGCTAATTTACAGTGTTGTGACCAGTTTTTATGATTTATCTATAAGTCAATAGTTTCCTTGCTTTTCCTGCACACTTATAGGTTCATAGGTGTGTACAAGGCTAATGGACCTGGGGCCTATGTAAGCCTAGCCAATAAGAATCCCTAGTATCATGTCAACAGATGTTATTTCCCATTGCCTCTATCTAGCAGGGCAGCTGAGGTGATCCCTAGGGTGAATTTATTATTTCCCATCCACTCATCAAGATTTCTTTTGAAGAGGGCCAGAGAGGAGCTCTGCTTGACGTGGATGGGGAGTCTGTTCCAGAGCATGGGCAGTCTCTGGGTAATGAACCTATCCTTCAGCATGTTCTATTTAATGTAGTAACAAGATTGAGGTCCCTGGAGTGTGTGGCATGGTGGGATTGTATTTTTTTTAGCATGTAGCATGTCTAGCAGCTCTGGGTCAGACATGGCTTTGTAGGTTAAGCAGAGATTGCCCCTAAGGAGGCGATATGAGACTGAATATCGCTGGAGTTTATTGAGTCTGTCAGTATAGGACATGTGTTTAAGGCCTAGAATCCTCTTGGTGAGGTATTTTTGTGGCCTTTCCAGCTGTTGCAGGTATCTAGTGAGCTACATGCCAAAAGGGGCATTGTATTCTATAATAGGTCTAATGAGGGACGAGTACAGAGGGATGATGACCTCTTTCTTCCTAAATGAGAAACCCTTTGTGATGAGATGTGCCACATAAAAGGATTTTCTAACCACAGTGGTGATGTGGTTGTCAATGGAGAGGTTGCTATCAACCTGTGTTCCCAGATCTCTTATTACACCTGAGTTAATTGGAACACCGTTGATGTCGTATTTCATGGGCACAGAGTTTTTCCCAAAGGGAATAACGATGCATTTCTTTTTTGCATTTAGTTTAAGGCCATTGTTCAGACACCAGTCATTGGTGTAAGTGAGGCCCCTTTGTAGGATGTCTACATCATTCGGGGATTCTATAATGGCTTCCAGTTTGCAATCATTTGCAAGCTTAGTCAGCCAGAGTCCTTTTATATTGGCTTGAACTTCTGAGAAGTAGATGCCGAACAGAAGGGGACCCAGGACAGATCCCTGTGGGACGCCACTCGTGACTGGTCAGTAGTCCGATTTGCAGTCTGCAACCTTCACAGAGAGTTCTATCCATGAGCCAGTTAGCAACCCACTTTGTGACATAGGGGTTAATGCCTAGATTAGTGAGTCTATCAATGATTCCCGAGTGGAGAATGGTATCAAAGGCCTTGGCAAGATCAAGATAGGCTGTGTGTACCACCTTGCCCTTGTCTACAGCTCTGGTAACAGACTCAAAGAAGTCTACCAGATTGAGCAGGGATGATCTACCCTTCACAAATCCGAACTGCATGGGGTCCAGAGTTTGGAGGCTTCTTATATCTCTGTTTATAAGGTCCACGATGATACACTCCATAGCCTTGCACATCAGACTAGTCAGGCTAATGGGTGATAGTTTCCAGGGTCTGTAGTTCCTCCCCCTTTGTGGAGTGGGATGACCATGGCCATTCACCATTCTGTGGGTAGAAAGCCTGAAGTGAGGCTGTGATTGAACAGTGCACTCAGATGTGGTGCCAGTTCATTTTGTAGTGCATGTAAGACATATCCAGGGATATTATCAGGTCCCATGGAAGCTGTGTTCTTGGCTTTAGACAATGCGGTTTTAACCTGAGCAGCAGTAATATTATGAACCTGACACTTCTCAGGAATTGCGATTGGCCCTTTGGGGAGATGAAAGGGGAGTAAAGTTTGCACTGAACCATATTTTATTAGCCAATGAGGAATTGTATCAGGTCCTTAACTCCAAGTGCCAATTCTCTTATCATAGGGGCAAAACTCTGGGATCAGATTTTTCACATTTTAAACATGACAGAACCAGGGGTCCCTCTGGTTATCAATTGACGATCACTGGGGACAATTTGTTGGGTTCTTTTCCATGTGACCACTGTACTTTTTTGTAAGTTCATGTACAAGTCTAAACAATTTTCTAGTAAAAACACTGGCCAAGTCTTTGATATAATATTCTTTGCTAACTGCAGAACTGACTGGGTAATATATTTGGTCACTTGCACCTGCTCAGCATTCTATATAGGTCAAACTTCCCGTCTCATACGTATACGCATGTCTGAACATTTTAGCAATATATGGAACAAGTGATTAACTAATGCCTTATACAGACATTGTACTTCCCATAATTCTGCTAAATTTTATTTTATGATCACTGATAAAATTGAGGGGGATTGAAGCAATAAACTTGTCTGGCATTCTATTTTAAACAAAAAAGAAAAGAGGTGGATAATTAAGTTAGAGGGTCTTTTTTCTCCTGGCCTTAATGATCAACTATAGTTCAGTGGTATTATTTTTTGTCCCTAAAGGAAATGATGTAACAGGAAGATGTATTTATTTAATTAATTATTGTGTATAAATGCTTGTGGTGTCTGCTTACATATCTTTATCACTGAAGAAGCCACGATGCCAAAACCAGTATGATGTTGGTGGAGCCACTTTAAGTTAATAAAGTATATATATAAAGAAGAAATAAAAATCTGAAGGATTTATTATGTCATGAAGGGAAGATAGAAAAAATAGGAACAATTTTTCACAATGTGCAGGTAAACAAAGGTGCAGAAATTGTAAAGCATGTGAATACATTGTGGAGGTAGAATCCTATGTACACCCTGTATCACCGGAAACAATATTGTTTTGATTTGTATGCAGATTGTAGAACAAAGAATGTTGTTTATCTGACTGTTTGTCAGGTCTGCAGCTCATTCTATGCAGGAAAGCCTAACTGCATGCTGAAAAACAGAATTTTGAACCATTTGTCCTCTGTAAAATTAAAACATGAACATAATGCACTTTTCCAGCACATTTCTAAATATGAAAATCATAAGTTTAAATTTATGGTTATACAATGTGTAAAAAAAAACAAAAGGGGAGGTGACTTGATCAATGAGACAGAGTTGAATGAAACTAAATGGATCATTGAGCTAGCAGCATACAAACCCCCATGATTAAATGGGGCTATACCTTTAAGACCTGCACTAAAGAAAAGGAGGGTGCGGTACTGAATGTTAACTGAAGAGCTATATAAAAACTGCAGTTTCATTTGAGTTTTGTATCTGAAGAAGGGCTTGGTCCCGAAAGCCCTCATTCCTGTGTTTTTAATTGTGTTTTAAATAAAAGTTTTAAAGCTGTTCAGTGTGGTGGCCAGTACCTGCTTTTTTCTTATTTCCTTTAGCTTCTAAAACCTGAAGTTTCACTCAACTTCAATACAATACTGCCTCTATTCTCTGCATTCATAGTGTTAAACTGCTACTGTGTCTTATAGTATAGCAACACTGGTTTATTGTAGCTGTGCAACATAGTTTTTAAGTGCATGTTATTATTATCATTATTATTATTATTATTATTATTATTATTATTATTAGATATACATAATAATTTACCTGTACCTATGCTCTAGCTATGTTTGTTTCATACAACTCCTTATTCTAATCTCAATCTCTTTATCTCTCTCTCTCTCTCTCTCTCTCTCTAGCTCACTTAACCTGACACTGCATATTGAAATCAACCCCTTGTGAAGCTATCATGCTGCCTGTAACAGAAAGGGGTCTCCAGCATACTTCAGGAATGTTTGATCTTAAAAACAGTGCCTATTTCAATAAAGTAATTGTATGCATCACTGTCCCTCTAGTAAAATGGTAGTTAAACATCCACCCAACCCCAGCTGTTAATTTTCTTGGGAGCACCCTGCTAGAGATTACTCTCTGCTACATGTAAAGTGTTTTGTTTAGTTAATTCTGCTTCTGCCCTTCCCCGCTGAACATTAGTTATTCTTTCCTCGTTTTTGTTTCCCAAACTCCTCTTAACCAGGCTGTCTTTATACTGCCAGCCCTAAACTACTTTATCTACACATTTTCCCCCCAGGTTACCTCTCTTAGACCACACTTGGTAGTCCTGTACATCATTAAGACAATCTGCATAGAACTAGCACATTTTTCTTACTAACATATCACTCTCCTCTAGGCTGCTCTTTGTACCCTAGCTTCTATCCCCCCACCTAGTCTGCTTTATAGTTTACCTTTGGCCATTTTCTTTCCTACTTACCTGCTCACTAAATTTGGAGGTAGTTTTTCTTTTTTTTTTCTGATACTTTTCTGCCCTTATTTGGGATTGGGTGCTACTTGCTCCAGGCTCACTCTGCTCCCCTACCCTACCTCCATTCCTACCCACGCCAACTCAATTACATTTATCCTTTCGCTGCCACTGCCACTTCCTCTCCTAACCACTCCAACTTCCTCCTGTTCCATTCCCACTCTTTCCCCTTACCACTCCCACTTCCTCCCCACCCTCCAAGTCATTCAGAGACCATTTCCTGTCTCCATATTCACTTAACTCCCAATTATTTTTTTCATCTCCCTTCTTCATAATTCCATTCTCATTACTTCTTGGTTTTACCCCCCCCCCCCCCCACAATGTCTTCCCTGACACATACCTGAAAGACCTACTCCCTTTCACCATTGCTCCTGTTCACTAAACTGACAGCTCTATGCCAACATTCCCCAACCTTTACCTTTAACCAAACACTCTCACATTTGAATTCCAGGGAACACTCCTACTCCCATATATCTCCTAGCCTTTATCCAATATCTCCTCAACTGTTCAGCAAACCTCTGACACTACTAACTATACCTTGCTCTATAATCACAACAGCCTGGTACAGCTTCCTCACCTCTTTCTCTCCTTGCTGAAAGACTCCATTCACAAAGTTATTTTGTTCTTTTCTTCCCTTATATGTTCAGGAGACATCCACCCAATGCAGGTCCCTCCTTCTCTAAAAGCCTCCATTTAACCACTGTTAACTTTCAAAGCATCTACAACAAAACCTCTAAGTTCCATGTTTGGCTAACCCAGAATAAAACACATATCCTAGCTGCTACTGAAACCTGGATGAAACCAAACATTCAAGATACTGAATTCCTTCCTCCTAGTTTCAATATAACTAGGGCCGACAGACAACATAAAAAGGAGGTGGTGTCACCTTAATTTACCTTAAGACCTTTAACACAGCCACCTTTCCAAATTATATTCTACACTTCCATAATGCTGAGGTCTTAATCTCTTTCCTCGACATCAATAATTCCAATAAACTCTGTATTATAGTCATTTATATTCCACCAGGAAATAATGTCCCTATTCTAGACTTTCTTTCCTGGATATCCCATACAATAAAAAATGAAACTATTATATTAGGTGACACAAACATTGACTGGGCTGCTACTTCCTCTAGCCAGTCTCCTAATAGCATAAATCTATTCCACTTTACACAATTAATTCTACTACCAGATTTAACTTCAAAACTAACAAAGGTACAATTCTAGACTAGATCTTGGTTTCAGACCCCTCTAAATATCCAATTGCCGACACCCTTGCAACTTCCTTAAGTGATCGTCTCCTAGCCTACACCATACATAATTGCACATCTCACTCAAAAGCCCATAACATTAGAATTACTCAGAACTTATCAAACTTCTGTCACCATAAATTCAATACTATCCTTACGAGCTACAGTTGGAACTGTCTTAAAAATCTTACCACAAGATGATGCCTCTTCTTTACTTCAATAACTCCTTTCTTAGCACTCTTCATAGCCTGGCACCTACTAGATCCATTAGAGTTAAATCCAGTCATGCCCCCTGGCTTTCTAAATCTGCTAAAGACATTATGGGAAACAGGGAAAAAGCCTGGAAGCAATGGCTGAATTGCAATACTCCTGCCAACCTTATCCATTACAAACAACTATGAAACCTTTCAAAAAAACTTATTCATAAAGACAAACAACAATACTTCTAGAAACTCCAATCAAATAGGACAAATAACCCCAAACTATTCTGGTCTTCCATCAATAATCTCTTGAACCTTGGCACTAAAACCAACCCCTGATCTTTCCCTGACATGTCACCTGACCTTATAACCTCCAAATTTAACACATATTTCAGTGACACAATAGCTAATCTTACAGACTCCTTTTCCATCCCTCCACCTAGTAATCATCACCTCACTTCATAGGTTCATAAGTTCATAGATAAGTACTAGGCTATCGGCCCTGTGGCCTATATAAGCCTAGCTAAAAAGGTTGCCTGGCTTTTGCCACTCAAGAAAATGCCTCCATGTCTTCTCATTTACCTCCCAATACCACATCCATAAATGCATTCAAGCAAAACTGTGACATACCCCCCTCTCAAATTGAATTTAATATCTCCCCTATTCCTACTTCATGTATAAAAAAACTCCTACTAAAGCTAAAACCCTGTTTTAACACAGCTGATGATATTCCTGCCAAATTCCTTAAGACTGCTGCCGATACAGTAGCCTATCCTATCATCATTCTAATCAATAGATCGATCCAAAAATCTTATGTTTCCTCTCTTTGGAAAAAAGCCATCATCTTTCCCCTCCACAAACAGGGTCCTTCCTCTGATATCTCAAACTTCTGATCCATTGCTCTTCTATCCCCTATATCTAAAATTCTCAAAAAATGCATCCAACAAAAACTAGTCATTTACCTGTTAAACAACAATATCCTCTCCCCAACCCAAAATGGATTTCATCCTGGGCACAGTACCTTTTCTGCACTAATATCCTTTTTAGATACCATTAATAAATTCCATGACTCTGGCCACATAGCATCCACTCTCTTTCTAGATATATCTAAAGCAATTAATATTATATCCCCCTCTATCTTTCTCTCTCGACTTTCTTCAATAGGGCTGTCTTCTCAGTCTCTCAATTAGTTTAAAAGCTATCTCTCTGATAGGCAACATTCTGTCAAATGGCAGCACTCTATCTTTTCATACCTCCACAATTCTACTAGCATCCCACAGGGTTCAATCCCTGGTCCCCTTTTATTTAACATATTCATAAACAACCTACACCAAGCTTTACCACATATCTCCCTAGTCCAATATGCAGACAACTCAACTATAGTCTGTTATGCACCCAACCCCCAGTATCCTTCAACAAAGGACCAAAACAGCCTTCTATACTGTTGAATTGTGGCTCCACAAAAATCATATTTCCTTAAATTTCAAAAAAAAAAAAAACATGTTGTTTACCCTCAAAAAAAACACCTCTATCAAATTACAAGACTTTAACATTCTCTCACTGAACTCAATAAAAAGTGAAATCTTAGCCAGTAGTAAACTCTTAGGAGTCATAATTGACAACAATCTAAAATTTGATTAACATATCCAATCCAACATCTCAAAAACTCACAAAAACTTGGGCTTCTCTACAGGCATAATAATTTCCTCTCCACATCAACAAAACAAACATTAGCCCTCTCCTGTTTATGTCCCCTTCTAACCTATGGTGCTCAATTACTAACTAATCTGCAGTCATCTTTAAATCTAAAATTAGAGTCTTGCTACAACAAGACCACCAAATTTGCTTCTAGCTGTTGTCACTTGACCCATCACTGTATTGCCCTAAGAAATCTCCAATGGCTTGAATTTCCTCATTATCTACTACACCTTCAACTAACTACTTCTCATAGACTAATTTACAAACCCCAAGACTGCCCTGCACTCAGCTCCTTATTTTCCTCTTACACCCCCACTAGGTCATTACGATCAGAAAAATCAAAATCTACTACAAGTTGACAAACCTAATCTTCCTGCAGGTAAACTCTTATACTCCTGGACTATTGCCAGACTGTGGAACAATCTCCCCTCCTCCATCCAATCTGAACTGCACCCCGTTAAATTCAAAACTGCCCTACATGAGCACCTTCTCTCCAAATGTTTATGTAACTGCTCCACTTTGTCTAATGCTATCACCTAACTCTCTTTACCCTAGACTCAAACCCCATACTGCCCTTCTTAACTTTCTAACCACCCATACCATACTTTTCCTCCACCCAAATTACCTGACAGCTTACTCAACCACTAATAACTCCTTTATACTTCACTTTAAGCAAACTAACTACTAACTATAGCCTCGTGCAGCGTAAGTCTTCCTGCTTTTGTCTCTGCTTTCTTATTTTCCCTCTTCACTTAATTTCAGATACAAAATCTTTAGCTGCTCCACACTCAAACAAATGTACCTTGATTGATCTAACTTGATTTTCTTGATACTTTTAATTCTGTTTAAATTACGTATTTCCACATTCTTTGAATTTGCCTATATTTGTCTTTTTGTATCAGCCGATTGCCATATTTTGTGTTGAAGTGATTCCTGTAAATATTGTAACTACATTGTTGTAAATTCATTGTATGGTAATTACCTTGTTGTATTGTTCATTGCAGCTTTTCTCCCCAGGCCTCCACTGAAAATGGGCTCTGTTCAGCACAGTGGACTCTCCTGGTAAACAAATGTCAATAAATAAATAAATTATATATATATATATATATATATATATATATATATATATATATATAGTGTGTGTGTGTGTGTGTGTGTGTGTGTGTGTGTGTGTATGTATATATATATATATATATATGTATATATATATATATATATATATATATATATATATATATATATATATATATATATATATATATATATATATATATACACACACACACATACACACATATATATATATGTATATATATATATATATATATATATATATATATATATATAGAGAGAGAGAGAGAGAGAGAGAGATAAAAGAATTTAGTAGTTGCACTTAATAAATAATGATATTTATTAGAGTCAGGGACTTTTATTCATTGGCATTAGTTCAAAATTGCTTTGCTGGCAATGGCTTAAGTTATTATTGCTAATATTATAAAGGGTTCTCATATTATCCTTCATTATTTCAGGTTTTATCCCATACGCGTTATTCATAATGACCGTATGGCTTGTTAGCAGTATACTTTGTCATTCCGCAGCTGTTGCTATACAGGGTTAATGCAGTATTCACTTTAAGTGCAGACAATGCCACAGGACAGGGCAGGGCTGACAGGGTGAAATCACATCCATCTGATCATCATTAATCATGGTGGTATATGCTCCCGGAGATATACTAATAACTCTGTGGCACAGAGTGCAAGGGTAATTTTGTGAAAGAAAGAGGGCAGGTGATGCAGGTTTGACCCCAGACTGCAGCCTTTCAGGTAAACATAAGCATTTTTTACTTCCACCATAACCTGAGTTCAGTAAACAGAAGGCAAAGCAGGGTTGTGGGGCTGCTGGTGGGAGAGCCGAATGGACCAGCTTCTTTAAGGGGGTTTGTTTATTACATATGCTCTATTCTTAATTTGGTTAGGCTGGGTTTAGTTGTGTTCTAGCCCCCTCAGTCCTTCATCCTTGTTTTGGATTAATAGGATAGTTGTTAGGAAGGGGCTCGCTCACTATGGAAGTTATTGTTTGACTCACAATGTTCTTTCTTTGTCCAGGTGCTTCAGCCCTGCAGCAGTTAAATATCAGATGAGCTGCAATGACTGCACAGTCAGATGAACTGTTTCAAGAGTTGGGGAGTGGAGAACCCATTGCATCATCCACTCCAAAAAAGGTTGACCATTTGCTAGGCTAGATGTGTAGCAACAGCTGAGATACTGGCAAAGTGATCTAGGAAGAGTACCAAGAAAGTGGCTGTTGTTGCTGTGGACACAGTTGAAGGTGACAACAGTGAAAATGCAGATACAGGGGAAGTGCTAATAGGTAATGAGGGTATTATTAACAATAATGCAAGTGTTAATGCAATAATACTGAACCAGACCCAGGATGAATATTTAAATGATTGTATTGGGTCCCTGTCAGAAAGTAGCAAAGATAGTTTATTTGCCTTTGTTCTTGAGAAATGTTTTGGGGGTGTAGGTACAGCTAGTAACATGGAGTGTGTGTCTGGTTTGATTAGTGAAAATATTAATGCATTAAACTTAAAAGCAGAGCCCTTGTACTCTTCTGCTCAAACTGTAGGTTGGCAGTTTGGTCACAGTAGTAAGGATGTCAGGCTCCCTCACATCCTTTTGTCTTGGTTAGCAGTGGGCAATCATGCAGTTATAAGTACAGGTGATACCCTGGTAGAGGGCAACCTAACTCCATCAAGGACAAGATACTAAAAGGGGAGTACATAGATGTTTCCGATTTAATGGATGCTGATGGTATTCCGAGGCTGTTTGAAAGCTGAGAAGACCTGAGCAAAATACCTAACAGTGGTACTAGCAGTGCTGGGGAAGGTCAGAAACTGCAAGGCAACAATTAATTCTTGGGATAACTGGTTGGTGGGCTTTGTGTTATGTGCAGTGGTATAGTTAGAGAAGGAACTGTTGTTATCTCTGCCTCTCATTTCTTATGTGCTGATCATCAGAGAGACTCATAATATCGGGGGGGGGGGGGTGGTAGAGCTTGGCTGGTTTACAATCAAACGTTTAGAAAGCTTAAAGTTCAAAGGAAGGAATTTAAGTGAAACCAGAGACACACAGTTACATGGGTTAGGGACATATTGGAGAGGGCATGGAGTGCGTCCTAGAGCAGGGTTGTTAACCAAGAATCTAAGACTTGTTGGGATGCCAACACTGGCCGCTGTTTTTGCTCAAACTGTAGATTTGTTCTTTCATGTGCACATTGTTATAAGCCCCATATGAACTCTACAATTCACATGAAGGCATTTATCAAGAAGCCAACAATGAAGAAATTCAACTAGGAAGGGTTATCAACCCATTTAAATCATCATCTTGGGCCCTCCTCATGACTTTGCCAGTAGGTTTAGTTCCCAAGACAAATGAGAGGGAGTTTAGGCTAATCCATCACCTATCATGTCCGCCAGGTGCTTCTGTAAATTACAGATTCAAGGGTCAAATACAGCACATTGGACAACGCTGCCAAGATTGTTAGATCATTCCAAGACCCTTGTCTGGCTAAGCTAGACATAAAATCAGCTTTCAGACTCCTCCCCATCACAAGGGAAGATTGGCCCGCATTAGGCTTTTCGCTTAATGGGCTCTTGTATTTTAATACTGCAATGCCTATGGGGTGTGCCTCTGTGCGCACCACTTTGGAGTTCTTCTGCTCCACGATGTAAGTGCTTCGGGAGGAAACAGTGACAAAAGCAGCAGCGGGTTACTTGGTTGATTTTCTTACTACAGGGAAAGGAAAACATAACACCCAATGGGTATAGCTGTTTTCATGGAGCTGTGCTCAGAACTAGTGTTCCCACCACAAGAAGAAAAGCTATCGGGTCATGCAAGATGCATCTAGGCATAGAAATTGCCATCCTTTCTAAAGCATTTAGGTTTCCAAAGGAGAAAATCAAGAAGTTATCAGGTGAGACTGAAGCATTTTCACCCAGCAGAAAGTTTTGACTGAGCCAAGTCATGTCCCTACTCTGTATGCTCAGTTTTGCTTGCGGGGTGTTACAGCCAGGCAGGACCTTTACAAGGGGATTAGCAGACTTATTGAAAGGTGCAAAAAGGAAGCATCGCTGGGTTCACCCTTCAAGGGGGTTAAAAGATGATTTAAGGCTGTGGAGGTTTTTTCTAGGACAGTTCACTATGAAAGCCCTGTGGCAGGATGAATGGTTGTATGCAGATGCGCTGAATCTAGTCCCTGAGGCAGCAGCTGGAATGTGGATGGGCAGCTTCCTCACAGGCACCTTGGCCCTCTTCATGACCTCCTGTAGTATTACAGGAAATTATCTTCTTAGAGATATTTTCCATATGGTTGGTGATTTACATTTGGAGGAATGAATTCAAGGACAAAAATATATTTTTTTCAAATCTGACAATAAGGCAATGGTACATATCTTGAATAAGAAAACAGCTTGACTACACATAATTCAAACAGTTGTTACACAGCTCATTTTACTCTGTTTAAGTATCATTCTATTGTTTAGTTGTGAATATGTCCCTGGCATAGAAAACTCTATAGCAGAGAGCTTTTCATGTATGCAGTTCCACAGGTTCCTTGGCTCTGGAGGCACAGCAACATCACACCTTGATACTATCATAGCTATGACTCCTTGGAGAAGACTGATATCCTTCATCATGGCTGACGCCTTGGTGATTACTACAGAGGAAGTGTATTGCTCAGCTATCCAGAACTTTGTAAAATTTTACAAAGCACTAGACAGCTCTGACAGAAATTGGTCAGCTGACTTAGTCTTGCATTTTTTAGTGCATAAACATGTAGTGGGGGATTACCATCATCCCTCTTGGTTCAAAAAGCTGCTTTACATTGATTGACTCATTGTTTAAATCCAGCCCTGGTTACTAAACAATTATCTATTGAATTGTTGTTAAAAGTTTGGCCTTTCCTGAATGCTGGTTCAAAAGAGGCTATAAAGCCGTTAGGGGTACATTTTCTCCCTATTTTTATAAAAGGTTTAACAGTCTTGGTCAATGATTATCATTCACTAAGCTTTTGGGATTCCTTGTTTACATGGATGTATGCAGATGTGATTATGTTCAATGAGGTGACCCACAAATTGCACTGGGGGCACGTCATGATCACTCACTCACATGCATGTTATTATATGGCTTTCCAAGTCTAAGTCTGGTCAAAGGGATGACAGATGATTTTCTAAGACAGAGTAAGTCCATCTATGGCTTGCCCTGCCAACTGGGCCTTGGTGTTAATATGAACAACCAAGGTTGCTGACTTTCCTCAACCCATTTTTTTTTTTATTTATGGAATAAGCAGTTAGCATCCTTGCAGGTAGCCAACAGCATGACTAGGAGAGCTTTTAGCAGTTAAATCATTTGGGCTCTTGGCTTCCCTTCACATTCTTTACATATTAGTAGGACAAATTACCTAGTCAAGGAGGGCTACTCAGTGGCGGTCTTGAAATGAGTGGGCAGGTGGACGTTTCAGGTTTTCTCGAGTTATATAAGGTAATTTCTTTTTTGTCCTTCCAGATGCCCATTAATTTGATAATTTGGCATTCCTTCATCTGCAAAGCAGCCACTAGATTCTGAGCAAGAATTAAAGTTCCAAATATTGGTTTTACCTCTTCTGATTGCTCTGTGGACTGGAAAGGCATCCCAAAGACTTTCCTGGCAGCATCTTTTACTTCTTTTGCAAAGTTTAGTTCATAGATGCCCTCACTGGATATTCTTATCATACACCTGGGGGGGGGGGGTAGTGACCTAACAGTCATAGTTAAGAAATTATTGGTCAGCAAAATAATAGTAGACTTGAACATCTTACAGAACAATTTCCCAGTCACAAAATTAGTTTGGTCTGCCATTATTCCTAGATGTCACTGGACGGGTTCATGCAAGCCTGCTGCCATTGAGATTTCATGCAGGTTTGTGAACTGCAAGATTGTCAAGGTTTCAAAATTGTCATCATTTACTGTAATTGAACTTGACAATCTTAATTTCCTGGACCCAGATTTTAATTATCTGATGGTATTCATCTGAAAGTCATAAGATGGGGGGAGCAGCATGAGTCCATTCTGGTGGCTGTAGACCATAACGGCCTGTGAAGATTTCCTCCTGTATTCCCTTTCTCTTTCAAATACTCAGGAGATTTGAATTTTCAAGGTTTTAAGATAAAAGGTAAGATGGAAGACAGTCAGTCAGCATCAAGGAGGCAATGGGCACACCTCCCCCCCCCCCGGTCAGCAAAGCTTGAGACAAAATACACAATGGGTGCACTAACTGGTAATCGAGCAGCAAATGATTAGATTAAGTGTTTTCTCATATGACATGTTTTTTGTTGACGCTGACAAGTCCTTTTGTTTTGTTAAGTAAAGGTTATTCAAAGCTATGGAATTTTCTGATTAATTTGCCACAATAAATGATCAACATCAGCAGCATGGCTTGGTCAGGTGTTTATTTTGTTAGGAGGGGGATTGTGACTCATTGACAATTAGAATTAAAATGAGAGAACTAAAAGGACTGCAGTGAACAGCTGTTTGCAGGTTATTGCAGCTTTTAAGTTTAGTTTTGTGATATCAGTGATCTGAAATAAAACAAATGCATTAGGCAAGGCAATATTTTATTGTATGGAGTTAAGTGACAGCTATGTGTATTATGTAAAAGAGAAATGCTTCTTATCTTTGTGTACAAGAGGTATTCTGCATTTGTAGTATGAATTATTCTGTGTATATTATGATGCAGGGGTAACTCTGTTGGCATTCTTCCAGATCACAAATTTAACAGCATTATATACATTTGTAATCCTTTCCCTGATGTTCTTTCTTCCAGATCACAAATTTAACAGCATTATATACATTTGTAATCCTTTCCCTGATGTTTTGATGTAAGAGATGGCACATGAAAGTGGTCAATGTCTGTGTGTCAATCAATGTAATCTATCTACCAACTTTTATTATATACTTTATACATACATATACACACACATACACAAAACCTTATTTATATACACGTATGTGGAGAGACTAGTGCTTGTTCCTAGTATCAACAGCAGTACAATTGAATATTAGAGTTCACTATATTAGTGTTAACCTAGTAATAGCTTCTGTTTAATGTATAAATCTTAAATCTATTTTTTTTTCTTCAGCAGATCATAACCTCTCATGTCACATCTCCCCAGTATAATGGTGAAATATTGAAAATATTGAATCCAGAAATACTGCAACCTTCACTGAAGAGAATACAAGCCTTATAGTATCTTCACCAACAAAATAGAAACAGCATGAAAGGGAGAGAAACATACCTGTCTGAGGGCTACATCTCACCACCCTATCTATGAGTGTCTACAGTGTGAGCCACAGGGAAAGCTATTTACTTTGATGTTTCATACACTCCAAACCAATATGCACTTACATACCTAGGTTCACTCCCATTTAATTTCTCCAATTCTTTTGGGTTTCTAATACCATGATGGGGATGGATCCCATTCTTAATTCAAAGTGTAATTAAAGTTAACAAAATTAATATTGTTTCAATCTTTGATCTTAGCTAGAAGTGTTCTTTGCAGCACCTGAAAAGCAGGAGCGGCCTTAGGTTAACTGGTGCCTTAGGCACAAGGGCTCCACGGTGCCCCCCACCACACCAACTGGTGCCCTCATCCTGGTCTACCTACACCAAATAAATACTGGAAAGTGCCCCTAGTAGAGCTGCGCCCTAGGCAGCCGCCTAGTTGGCCTATGCCTAAGGCCGGCTATGCTAAAAAGTGCCCAGAATTTACTTGTTCTGCAATTTATATGGAGTTATATGTATCCGTAGCATACCTAAACATGACTGTAAAATCATTTTTATTAGACCCATTGCTCTTACTAGTATTGGAACTGTCTGGGTATCTGTCTTCCACATTGCCCTCATTTCTGCCTTTAAATCCTGGCACACGTTCAACAGACTTTGCAAACCAACGTGTATGTAGTCCACTATCCTGGGCAACCAAAATTCAGTGTTCAACTTTTGGTTTAAATTCCCCTCTTATTAACCATTCATGTATCAGATTCTGATTGACCTGAGGTTGTTCCAGGAGTTTTCTCTACTTGTAACTACATTTATGCCTTTTCTGCATTTCTTTCCTTCTCATCTGATCCTTCTCCTTATATTCTTTCTTTTGTTTTTATGGTACATTCAGTTACTGCCTGATTTTTGTCAACTTCTGCTTTAATGCTCATTCTCACTTGACAGTGATATGCTTCTGCTAAACTAAGCAGGGGGTGTCATATTAGGCTTGTTCTGTTCATGTTTTAAAACTTTCACTATGTTTGAATCTGATGAGGTCAGCAGACATGTATACAGTCCTGTGACTGCAGATCTATACATGCAATCAATTTCAAGGTGGCCCCTCAGAACAAGGAATATATAATCTTGGTATACGTTGATTTTAATCTATCATTTGATAAGTGTGAAGCATTTTTCTTGTTTTCCTGTCCAACTGATCTAATATCTTTTGGGGCCAATCAATCACCCCAAAACTGTAAGTTGGAACAGGAAGAGCAATTTGATTTATAGCTTGGACTTTGTTCCTAGATGTTAGGACCGTTTCCAATATTAACTTTAGTCTTCTAAAATATCCTTTACTGAGTTTTGTTCACACTTATTCATGCTTTGTTGTCTGTCTATATCCATTCCCAAATATTTATACACTCCCTCCTGCTCAAGTTTCTTTATATCACACTTCTGTCCCTGACAGATATTTTATTGGTGCTGCAGCTTTCCTGCTTTAAATGTTGCTTTTGCATATTTATCAAGACCAAATAACATTATTATATCATCTGAGAAACTTTTTACCACTTCCAGTTGTGCTTTCAGCTCTTCATTTGATGAATTATAGAGTTTTAAATCATTCACAAAAGGAAGATGAGAAGTCAGAATGTATACTTTGTTGTTTTCTGGGAGCCAAATTGTAGCCGTAACCTAATCTGTTAAGTAGACAGCTTAATGGGTTAAGGGAAAGACAAAATAGCAGCGGTGAAAAAGATGCACCCTTGAATATTCTCCTTTGAATTTTTATCTGTGGGATAATAAATTGTCCCTTATCATGGACTAGCTGCAAAGTGGTTTGCCACTATAATGTAGTTGATCACTGTAGGGTATATCTTACACATTTGTAGGCTCTCCTTTAACTGCAAATGTAGGATGCTGTGAAATGCTTTTTTGTAAGCTATCCATGCCATACTTAGATTATTCCCCTTTTTATAATTCTCCATTTTATAGGTTCACAGGTTCATAGGTTGGTACTAGGCTATTGGCCCTAAGGCCTATACAAGCCTAGCCAAACAATTCCCCGGATATTTCTTCCCACAATATTTACTTCCCTGACCCCTGTCTAGCAGGGTGACTGATGTGATCCCCGGGGTGAATTTCCTATCTCCCATCCAATCGTCAAGGTTCCTTTTGAAGAGGGCCAAGGAGGAGGTCTGCTTGACATGTATGGGCAGTCTATTCCAGAGTATGGAGAGTCTCTGAGTCAGGAATCTATCCCTCCAGCATGTTTTGTTCATTGTGATGACAGGGTTTAGATCCCTGGAGCATGTGGCTCTGAGGGATTGGGATTTCTTTAAGTGGAGCATGTCCAACAGCTCAGGGTTTGACATGGCCTTGTATGTTAAGCAGAGATCGCCTCTGAGTAGATGATATGCCACAGAGTATAGCTGGAGTTTTTTAAGACGTTCAACATAGGGCATCTGCTTTAGGCCCGTGATTCTTTTAGTGAGGTATTTCTGCGGTATTTCTGCGGCCTTTCCAGCTGTTGCATTATTTAACAATAAATGATCCTTTCTTCCATAGGACTTTCTTTTGTTACCCCTTTGTTCTATTGCCATGATTGCATTTTTTTCCTAAATGACTATCAACTCTGTTGGCATCTGTTATAGTATATAGTTTATACATCATCAGAAGGCAAGTTATCGGTCTATAGTTTTGAGGATTGCCTTCAGTTTCAATCTTAAGGAGAAGTATCATTTTCCAGGTTGGTGTCTGTTTGGTGTGCACACATAGTTCTTACTCAGGGCTAAATATTTGTCTAAAGATATTAATACTTTAAGCCAAAAGTTAGGTACTGCATCTGGGCCCTGGGTTTTCCATTTAGGAGCTTTTCTTAATTTTGTTTCAATTTCTCTGGCTGTCACTTGATTTGATTTCATATCCTGTACATTTGAACTTCTTACTATTTATTTTACTTTTTCTATTCATTCAGCATTTTTGTTATGTTCCACAGGGTCTTTATAGATACCTCTTCTATTTCTTCTTTTTTTGGTGGTGTTTCTATTCTTTCTGCTTTGTTTCCCAATTCTCTATATAATGTTTTTCAGTCATGAATAAATGAATTACTTATTTTTGCACTTTTCCTTTATATTTATCTGCTTGTCTTCTAAGTTTTTTTTCCTGTTTATGTTGATATCTTTAATTTATTATTTGCTATAGTGTATGACAGGTCCTGCTGTCTTCTAACTCTGCACTGTTTTTATCACATCTATCTTTCAAAGTATTTTTGTTGATCTGTTTCTTCTTCTATGCTCTTTTAACAGTGGCACTTCTTGTCTTAACTGCTTTATAATTTTCTCTATTTGATACTTCCATGATGGCATTTGATTTCTTCCCTTCCTTTCCCTTATTGGCCTGTATTTTTATGGTAAGACTTTATCTGTTATTAATGTAGCAGCACAGTAATATATCCTATTTACTTAGTCTTAACTACTGTGTTCATTTGTTTTATCAGACTTTAAACATTCTGGGTCCTATTGACTTTCTGTAATCCATTTCTTTCATTACTGTTTATATGACAACCCATCTGCATTAAATCAAGCAACTCTTCCTTTAGATTATTCTTCTCTGTACTCAGAGCACATTCATTATTCTCCATTTCCTGCAGGCATTCTACAGAAAGGTCCGGAGCATCTTCCTCTACCACGCTGTCTGCAGTTTCATCCTGTGTCATCCATTACTCTTTAATATGCTAACTCACTAGCCTATCCCTCAACAACATTCCCTGCGTCAGACTTGCCACAGTTTCCTGGTCATTCCCTTGCTGTGCGACTCCAACTTTCCTTTCATACTGCTTTCCTTCTGAAGCATCCTGAGTATCTTCATGTGGCGTGTGATCAGATGGTTTTCATTCCACCTGCTTCTCCTTAATTTGGGGACTCATTGTTCCATCAAGTTATGGGGTTACCAGAATTGGATTATCTACATGAAATCCTTCATTTACAGGTAATCCTTAACTTCAGTTTCTATTTCTTTAACTTCTGCATTACTGACATTACTAATTTAATTATCTTTGGTGCTGTTTTTTTTTTTTTTGTTAATTAGTTTTGCTTTGTTCTTTGTATATCAGACTCTCTTTCTTTCCCATATCCATATTTCTTTTTTATACTTTTCAAAAATCTCTAGGTTTTGTTCTTTATAGTTTCGCACTTCTTCAGTTATTTCTTTTTCCAAATGGCCAAAGGTTCACTCCCTTAATAATTTCTCCAAATCTTTTGGGTTTCTAATATCATGATGGGAATGGACCACATTTCTAAGTCAAAGTATGATTAAAGTTCATGAAATTAGTATTTTTTCACTCTATGATGTCAGCCAAAAGTGTTCTTCGCAGCACCCGCAATGTGCCCAGTAATGACTCCTTCTGCAATTCGTATGGAGTTACATGTACTGGAAGCATATCTAAATGTGATTGTAGACTCTTTTTTTATAAAGTACATTGCTAGTACTACTATAAGAACTATCTGGGTATCTTTCTTCCACATTGCTCTAGTTTCTGCTTGCAAATCCTGATATTTTATGACTTTGTGTCTCTCTATAAGCAGGACACTGTAGTCACTGGGTGCGACAATTTCAATAATCAATGCTATTTTTGTCTGGTTTTCTAGCATATATCTTTGAACTGTTGGTAATAGATGATCCCAAGTGATGTAGACCTTGTCATTTTTTTATGATGCTTTGTAGCTCATGTTTCCAGTGTTTTTCAGCCACTTCAGTACCATAATGTTTG